>NW_027591812.1:0-73210 GCF_964213995.1 Mustelus asterias | reverse complement strand
TCTCTGGAGGATGGAGACTCCCAGTTGCATTGGCAAAGGTGTTCCATGGAGGTCATTGGACTAGGCCCTCTCTTGATTCCTAGCCATCCCACTTCCTTCATTTAATGCCTGTTCTGATCTATTGTCTGATGCAGTTCATTAACTTGGGTGAAATCTGAATTTTTGAGTACAATGAGTATGGATGTGTGAAATACATCAGTTAGAGCCTATTCTTTCGTAATCTGGCTGGGTCTGCTGGGAGTGTTGTGAGAAGTGTAACACCAAGATGACTTTTGTCCTGACTTAATCTGAGTTTGTTTATTTGGTTTGACCTAAAAAGAGGGCAAGCATCACAAACATCACGTAAATTTAGTGTGTTTGACATGAATGTTGGTACTGGACACAAAATAAACTTCCTGTTACTTGTTTTTCTGGAATAGAGAAATGTTGATTTTTTATTTTAGTGTATTATATCGAATCACAGAATCAGTACAGTACAGAAGTGACAATTTGGCCCATCGAGTCTGCACCGACTCTCTGACAGAGTGTATCGTACCCAAACCACCTCCTCGCCCTATCCCTGTAACCCCACACATTTCTCATGGATAATCTATCTAACCTATACATCTTTGGACACTAAGGGGCAATTTAGCATGGCCAATCAACCTAACCTGTACATCTTTGGACTGTGGGAGGAAACCGGAGCACTCGGAGGAAACCCAAGCATACACGGAGAGAATATGCAAACTCCACACCAGTCACCCAAGGCCAGATATGAATCCGGGTTACTGAAGCTGTGAGGCAGCAGTGTTAACCACTGTTCCACCGTGCCGCCAATATCAGAAAATATTTTGTTGCACAATTGCAACTTGAATCAACAGCAACTCAAATTAAGCAGTATGACGTGTTTTATCAGCTTTAAATTAGTTTGTGCGCATCTGGAGGTGTGGCTCCTCTGACATGTGACTAGGGATAAAAATAAACGGCTACCTATAATAGATTACCACTGAAATGTCTGACTAAATGTGAATGAATCCAATCTCCAGCCCAAGTTATCAAGCAATAGTTTGATCTCAACCAGTTGAATACTTATGGCAGACATGTTGCTGTCCATCCCACTTGCTGTAAAGTTCTAACTGAACTAATTTGCATCTATTTAGCAACTTTCACAACCTCAGGATGACCCGAAATACTTTCTAGCTAATGAAGCACTTTTGAAGTGACATGACATCGTAATGTAGAAAATGCTGCAACCAATCTGGGCTCAAAAAACTTCCTCAACCAGCAAATTATAATTAGATTTTTTTTTAGTGATGCTGGTTGAGGGATAGATATTGGTCAGGGTGTCCAGCAGAGCTCTCTTGTTCTTCAAAATGGTGCTACGGGATCTTTAATGTTCATTTGAAAAGGCAGCTGTTTAATGTCTTGGAGGGTCGTGAGTTTGAAGAACTCTCTTCCTCAAAAAGCAATGGAAGCAGAATAAATATTTTTAAAGACAGAACCAGATAGATTCTTGGTTAGCAAGAGGGTAAAAGGTTATCGGGGGGGCAGACAGGAATGTGGGATTGAGGTTACCATCCAGATCAGCCAGAGCAGTCTTGAGGGATCGAGTGGCTGACTCCTAATTGGTATGTTCGTACGTATGTAGTTGGCACCTCTAAACAATCTGGTACTGCATTGGAATAGCACTTAGGACTGAAGCCTCTGGAATGGATGGTGGTGACCTTCCTGACTCAGTGTGACATGGCTGATACTCCATTCTCATCAGGAAGCTGCAGCAATGACCCAACAAACTTATCTAGCAATGACTATCTGGGAAATGTTTCCATTATAGAAAGAAAGAAATAAAACTGGCCACAATGTACTAGAAGTGTTCTGTCTGCTTTCAGGATATCCTGGGCATGGGATTGATTGTATCACTACGCTGGATAAAGTTGTTTTTTTAATAGCAGTTCCGGTGTGTTCTGCTCAAAATCACTCGGGGAATATTTCCTCCTTGTGGCATATGTAACAGAATAGTAAATGAGGGTTATAATTGTTTCTCCACAAAGAACCAAGGTCTTTCCTTCTCCTTCATCCCCCAGAAAGTAAAGCAGCAAATATTGAATACTAAGTATCAACCTGACCATTTGATCCTGTATTTATTTTGCCCGGGTTTTGTGCAGATCCTTTCGCAGATACCGGACTTTGCTCTTCCTGTGCAGCTAATTGATTTATGGGACTTTATGTCACAAGCAGACAGCTGCTGCTTTTCCAACTGTATGTTTGGGGAGGGGAGGAAATCACTTGGTTCCTCCACTGTCGACCCAGCGAGGTAATGTAGAGCCCACTGTTACAGCTCGGTAATGTGACTGCTCTGTACAGGTCCACTCCAGCCATCAGGGAAGTGTATCACTTTTCAGGATGTTCCAAAGTGCTTTAAAGCCGATTAAGTACTTATTTAGCGTACAGTCACTGTTGTAATGCAGGAAACCTGGGACAGACAATTGTACACTGCAATGCTCAACAAAAAGCAATGAGATGATAGCCAGAATATCTGTTTTAGTGATGTTGGTTGATGGATAAATATTGGCCAGCACAGGGAGAATACCCCTGCTTCCTTGAATAGTAAGAAGTTTAACAACACCAGGTTAAAGTCCAACAGGTTTATTTGGTAGCAAAAGCCACACAAGCTTTCGAAGCTCTAAGCCCCTTCTTCAGGTGAGTGAGGTAAGAAGGGGCTTAGAGCTTCGAAAGCTTGTGTGGCTTTTGCTACCAAATAAACCTGTTGGACTTTAACCTGGTGTTGTTAAACTTCTTACTGTGTTTACCCCAGTCCAACGCCGGCATCTCCACATCCTTGAATAGTGCCATGGGATTTTTCATGTCCATTTCGGAAGGTAAACAGTGCCTCAGTTTAACGTCTCATCCAAAAAACTGTAGATGGTGCAACAAACCCTCAGTACTTACTGCACTGGAGTGTCAATCTAGATTGTGTGCTACAGGATCTAGAGTGTTGAATCCATAACCTTCTGACTCTGAGGTGAGTGCATTACTCTCTGAGCCACAGCTGATACAGGGTTTAGGGAAGTAGTTACAGAATGTAAATTTGCTGTGACTGCACATTGCAGAAAGATACAGTACCCTGGGGTGATAATGACATGTGATTACCTTTGTATTGCTCAAGCAAGAGTTAACTCAGAAGTAATGGCCTGTGGTTTTAAACTTTTGTGCTTGTTCAACAAGCTGCTGCAGATGGTGTGTGATTTCTGTGTAAATGGTATGTATGGCTGCCAGAAATCTCCACCTAAAAAAACTTGTAGAGTGCAGAGGGATGAGAGAGTGCATGTAGAGGCCTGTGACTGTACGTATGACTTTACCTCTGATTGCACTGCATTCTGGCAGTATCTTGATTTGATTTATTATTGTCACATGTATTGAGATATAGTGAAACGCATTGTTTATTGCACACTATACAGACAAAGCACATCGTTCATAGAGTACATGGGGAGAAGAAAAGGAGAGGGTGCAGAATATACTGTTACAGTCATAGCTGGGGTGTAGAGAAAGATTAGCTTAATATACGGTAGGTCCATTCAGAAGTCTGGCTGTAGGGAAGACGCTGTTCTTGAGTCGATTGGTACGTAATCTCAAACTTTTGTATCATTTTCCCGATGGAAGAAGGTGGAAGAGAGTATGTCCAGGGTGCATGGGGTCCTTGATTATGCTGGCTGCTTTTCCGAGGCAGCAGGAAGTGTAGACAATGTCAATGGATGGGAATGGTTTGAGTGCTGGACTGGGCTTTGTTCACGATCCTTTGTGGTTTATTGTGGTCTTGGACAGAGCAGGAGCCATATCAAGCTGTGATACAACTGGAATGAATACTTTCTATGGTGCATCTGTAGACGTTGGTGAGAGTTGTAATGGATGTGCCAAATTTCCTTAGTCTCCTGAGAAAGTAGAGGCGTTGGCGGGCTTTCTTAACTATAGTGTCCGTCTGGAGGGACCAGGACAGGTTGTTGGTGGTCTGGACACTTGAAACCCTCGACCATTTCTACTTAGTTCCCACTGATGCAGACAGGGGCATGTCCTCCATTACGCTTGCTGAAGTCGATGACTATCTCCTTCATTCTGTTGACATTGAGGGAGAGATTATTGTCGCACCAGTTCACCAGATTGAGTTGGAGATTCTCTACCTCTTTCCTGTATTCCGTCTAGTCATTATTTGAGATCTGATCTACTACAATGGTGTCATCGGCAAACTTGAAAATTGAGTTGGAGAAAAATTTGGCCACACAGTCATAGGTGTATAACAAATATAGTAAGGAGCTGAGGACACAGCCTTGAGGATGATCACGGAAGTGTTGTTGTTGCCAATCATTACTGACTGCGGTCAGTGGGTTAGGCAGTCTAGCATCCTGGTTATAGAGTTCATAGAATCCTACAGCACAGAAAGAGGCCATTCGACCCATCTAGTCTGCACCAACCACAATCCCACCCAGGTCCTATCCCCATATCCCTTTAACCTACGCATCCTGGGACACTAAGGGGCAATTTAGAATGGCCAATCAACCTAGCCTGCACATCTTTGGACTGTGGGAGGAAACTGGAGCACCCGAAGGAAACCCACACAGACACGAGGAGTATGTACAAACTCCACACAGTGACCCGAGCTGGGATTCAAACCCAGGTCCCTGGAGCTGTGAAGCAGCAGTGCTAACCACTGTGCTACCGTGCCGCCCATCGGAGGGATTCTCTGCTGTTGCAAAGGGAGGAACCGAGCCCCAGGCCATGAAGTTTGGTGATGAGTCTCATAGGAATAATGGGATTGTTAAAGGCTGAGCTCTAGTCTATAAATAGGAGTCTGACATAAGTGTCCTTGTTATCTAGGTGTTCCAGGGTTGAGTGCAGGGCCAGGGAGATGACATCTGCTGTGGACCTGTTGCGGCGATAGGCGAATTGTAGTGGATCCAGGCAGTCTGGGAGGCAGGAATTAATTTGTGCCATGGCTAACCTTTTGAAGCACTTCATAATGATGGATGTCAGAGCCACTGGACGATAGTCATTAAGACATGCTACCTGGCTTTTCCTTCGTACTGGGATGATGGTCATCTTCTTGAAGCAGGTAGGGACCTCCGATAGGTGTAAAGAGAGGGTGAAGATATCTGCGAATACCCCCGCCAACTGGTCCACGCAGAACCTGAATGCTCGTCTGGGTAGCCCATCTGGCAGGCTGTCCTGTCTGGAGACAATACACATCTCTTTAACCTGTGCTTAATGCTCCCTCCACCCACATTGCCTGTATCTTTAAGATCTGGTTGGTTGTAGGGATTCGCATTCTGATCAGTATTCTGTAACTCGATTTTGTGACTCTGTGCCTTGTTTGAGAGCACATTTCCACTCCATCTGACTAAGGAGCAGCGCTCCGAAAGCTAATGGTATTTGCTACCAAATAAACCTGTTGGACTTTAACCTGGTGTTGTTGAAGCTCTTGCTGTGTTTACCCCATCCGGGCCAGTTGCTTTCCGTGGATTGACTTTTGAGAAGGCTGCTCTGAGATCGGCAATGGTGACCTCAGATACAGGTTCGTCCGAGGTTTCCGGGATGGAGGGCGTGCTCTCAATGACCACCTGCTCAAAACGGGCATAGAATGTGTTGAACTCATTGGGGAGGGGTGCATTGGAGCCAGCAATTTTACCTGCCTTCATCTTGTAGCCTGTTATGTCTTGCAACCTTTGCCATAGTTAGCAGGAGTCTGTGTGGCTAGCCTGGGACTCTACTTTGGTCCGGTGCATTTAGGGCTATTTTTACTGGGCTACGTTCACAACGCTTTTTGGTTTCTTGCAGTCTTGGTCAGAGCAGGAGCCATACCAAACTGTGATCCATCCAGATAAGATGCTTTCTATGGTGCATCTGTAAAAATTAGTGAGAGTCGTAGCAGACATGCCGAATTTTCTATGGTATTTGTTTCAAGGAGAGTGTTTGAGACCATGCAGAGGAGGCTTTACTTTGTATCTAACCTGTGCTGGGCAGTCCTGATGCTCATGATGTGGAGATGCCGGCGTTGGACTGGGGTAAACACAGTAAGATGCTGACAGGATGTCTGAATTAGAAAGTGTTTGGCGTTGAGCTTCAATTTGAGCAGAAAAGTTAAGAAACATCCAATAGTGAGAAAAGTCAATTTTTCAGAAATAAAAGTAGGATCCCAAGCAAATGGGAGTGAGGGATTGTAAAGGGCACCATGTGAACAGAGTATATTGGTTGCTGTTAGATCCCACTGGTCTGTATCATTGTGTTTATTTGAATGATTCCAGTCTGTGCTGTGCAATGCCTATTTAAAAGTGTGTTTGACAATTAAGAAGCACCTTGGAATGTTTTATTAGGTGAAAGGTGCCATACAAAGGCAATTTTTTTTTGAATGAGGACACTTCTAGTTTGACTGTAATATCCCATGCAGTTGAATAGCCTGACTGCACTTGCTGCTTAAGATCTCACTTGAAATATGGCTGCTTGGCTTGAGTGCAGTGTGCATTCCTGTGGTATCCACAAACTGCAGGTAGGCCTAGAGATATCTGGAAATATGTTCAGCGTGAGTTTTAACTTGTGCAAAACTTGCGTAGAATCATGGTTAGACCACACTTGATGGGAGCACTGTTCTGGCCATATTCTAAATGTACTAAATTTGTTTACGTGAAAAAGGAATAGAAGGATATGCTGACAGTGAGATGTTGATCAATGGGAAAAGGCTCATGTAGAATAGAAAACACTGACATATACCGTAAAAAATGGAAAATGCTGGAAATACTCAGATCAAGCAGCATCAGTGGGGAGAGAGAGGCAGAATAAATGTTTCAGATCTGTAACCTGTCATCAGAACTCATCATCCACCTGAAACATTAACCCTTCTTTCTTATTAAATTGGTTTCTCTTTCCTGCATTTCCAAAATGTTCTGTTGCTTGCCGTGTTTTGTTTTTGTTCCAGCATAGATACACTGAGCTGAAAGGCTTATTTCAGTGCTGTTACACTCTTGTTCCTGGCTTGTTGAACCTGCTGCCACACCCAGGCCTGGAGGCAGATCAGCTGCTATGATCTGCAAATTTACAACTGGGTTCTGTATAAGGGTTCCTTGTTTATGTGTGTATTCCTGGTGCTTGTTTTGTTCCTGTGCAGCACTGCCTGTCTCCCTGAGGTGCTGGTCAGCACTGTAGTTTGGAATTCCTGTTCATTCATTTCCAGGGTTTCTGTGCAAACCACAATCAAGCAACTTGAATCACTTGGAATGGTTCAGTGAGGCAGACAGCCAAAGGAATGCTGTGGAGAGTAGGTTCTTCCTTTTAAATGCA
This sequence comes from Mustelus asterias, assembly GCF_964213995.1. Classification (NCBI taxonomy): domain Eukaryota; kingdom Metazoa; phylum Chordata; class Chondrichthyes; order Carcharhiniformes; family Triakidae; genus Mustelus; species Mustelus asterias. The sequence goes on along the minus strand of NW_027591812.1, from coordinate 65,908 downwards.
GTAAGTGCTGGTAGGAAGCTTGGTTCAGTGAGTGTCAGTCACTACACAGGACAGGGATTGGTGTGCACAATGTTGAAACCTTGTATATAATATCCAAGTCCCAGCTATGATTAGTCCTTAGCAATCTCTCTGTGTTAATATCGCATTACGCCACTCGGATTTGGAATATCATAGAATCCTACAGTGCAGAAAGAGGCCATTCGGCCCATCAAGTCTGCACCAACCACAATCCCACCCAGACCCTATCCACATATCCCTACATATTTACCCACTAACCTATGTATCCCAGGATACTAAGGGGCAATTTAGAATGGCCAATCAACCTAGCCCACACATCTTTGGACTGTGGGAGGAAACCGGAGCACCCGGAGGAAACCCACGCAGACACAGGGAGAATGTGCAAACTCCACACAGACAGCGACCCAAGCCGGGATTCGAACCCAGGTCCCTGGAGCTGTGAAGCAGCAGTGCTAACCACTGTGCTACCGTGCCACCCGTAATATGGAATATATCAACCAATGGAATATATCAACCAATGAGCGAACAGTGCACAGAACAGCACCACGAAGCTTACTGAGGAGTGGGTAAAAATAAGTTTAAAGTTTATTTATTAGTGCCACAAGTAGGCTTACATTAACACTGCAATGAAAATCCCCTAGTGCCACACTCCGGCACCTATTCGGATACACTGAGAGAAAATTTAGCATGTCCAATGCACCTAACCAGCATGTCTTTCAGACTGTGGGAGGAAACTGGAGCACCTGGGGGAAACCCACACAGCATCAAATAGGACTAAGTAACCTGGGTTCAGGGGTTATCTGTGGCTTTAGGACCACATTAAATTACTCTGATTTTGACCAACAAGGGGGGTTGTCCTTTGAGAGAAAAAGCTAGAATGGATGTGCATTTAGGCAGTGTTTTTATGATTTTTGGAATAGCTTTACAGCAAATGTAAAAAACCCAGTAGCCAATTTACACACAGCAGTATTCCCCACAGCAATCAGATTATCAATTTCAGTGATGTTGAGGATAAATATTGATTAGATCACAGGGAAAATCTTATACATGGGGTGTCTCCGCCTACCTGTCTTATCTGAAAGACAACACATCCAATAATGCTGCACTGCCTCAGTACTGCACAGGGAGCATCAGTTTAGATTTTGTGATCTGGAAGGGAGGGAGAAAGTAGGTGTTGACCGACCCATTAGTTTAGTAGTTTTTAAAATCCATCACCATGATGATGGAACACTTGGACCAAAATTGAGCTGATCAGAGAGTTAGCATGGATTGTGAAGATAGTTCAGGTTTTGAATGACCTAATTGAATTACGTTGGAAGGTGTGGCTAGAGTTTTGGACAAGGAAGTGCCTGTAGAAGTTTTCCAAAGCAGTGTGCATTACATCATAGTAGTGTAGATATTAATGAGTTAATCATAGAATCCCTACAATGCAAAAGGAGGCCATTTGGCCCGTCGAGTCTGCACCAACCACAATCTCACCCAGGCCCTATCCCTGTGACCCCACATATTTATCCTGCTAATCCCCCTGACACTAAGGGACAATTTAGCACAGCCAATCAACTTAATCTGCACATCTTTGGACTGTGGGAAGAAACCGGAGCACCCGGAGGAAACCCATGCAGACGCGGGGATAATGTGCAAACTCCACAAAGACAGTGACCCAAGGCCGGAATTGAACCGGGGTCCCTGGCGCTGTGGGGCAGCAGCGCTAACCACTGTGCCACCGTGCCGTCAATTTGCCGTGCTGCCAGTGTGAATTTATTGAACAATAAACAGTAATGGAGGAGGGCAGTTTGAAACTTAAGATTAAGATGGATAGATTTATTTGTTTGCTAACAATATTGAGGGATATGGAATGAAAGTGGGTAAATAGCATCAGCCATGATCTAAATGAATGATGGAATTGGCTGCAGGGGCTGAATGGTGTCATCCTATTCGTGTATAATCCCATTATTGTAGGTTTCAGTGGATAGCTGTATTGCCTGGTGTGTCACAAGTTTCAGGGTTCAAATTGCACTCCAGGACTTAAATACAAAAATTAAGGCTGACACTCCAGTGCAGCAATAAGGGAGTGCTGCATTGTAAAAGGTGACGTCTTTCAGATGTGATGCTAAACTGAGGCCCCAACTACCTGCTCTGGTGAATGTTAGAGATAGTAAGAAGTTTAACAACACCAGGTTAAAGTCCAACAGGTTTATTTGGTAGCAAAAGCCACCTTTTGGCTTTTGCTACCAAATAAACCTGTTGGACTTTAACCTGGTGTTGTTAAACTTTTTACTGTGTTTACCCCAGTCCAACGCCGGCATCTCCACATCATGAGTGTCAGAGATCCCATGGCACCGTTTCAAAGAAGAGCAGGTAAAGTTTATTTATTAGTGTTACAAGTAGGCTTACATTAACATTGTAATGAAATTACTGTGAAAATCCCCTAGTTGCCACACTCTGGTACCTGTTTGAGTACACCGAGGGAGAATTTAGCCTGGCCAATGCTCCTAACCAGATTGTGGGAGGAAGCTGAAGCATCCGGAGGAAACCCACGCAGACACGGGGAGAATGTGCAGACTGCACAGATAGTGACCTAAGTCAGGAATCGAACCCGGGTCCCTGGCGCTGTGAGGAAGCAGTGCTAGAGACTGTGCCACAGGGCCACCCTAAGTTAACCCTGGTGTCCTAGAAAATATTCATCTTTCAACAGCACTGGAACAAGAGATTATCTGGTCATTATCACAGTACTGTTTGTGGGAGCCTGCTGTGTGCAAAGTTTGCTGCCACATCTCCTGCACTACAACAGTGACTGCGGGTCAAAAGGGTAAAGCACTTTGAGACTTCCGATTGTCGTGAAAGTGCTATATAAATGTGAGTTAGTTTTCTTGTGAATAGCATGATGGTAGAATTTATTTTGGATGGACCTTGGGTTTTTATTTCTCATTCTGTAATATCTATGTAGGAACCAAAGGAATAGATGTAACATCTTTGCCAAGCCTGTGTTGAGCAAGGCTGAGCTGTTGCCCCCACTAGTATTTGCAACATTTGTTTGACATAACTCTTCCCGAACCTCAGGAGGAAGGACATCTGGTTCTGTTTTATACGTCTCACTCTCGCTCTCTTCCCTCTCTATTCTCTCTCTCTCTCTTCCCCCCCCCCCCCCTTACAGGTCTGGGCAAATCAGCATGGCAGACACGTCTGTTGAGGATATACAGCTCCGAGCAAACCAAGTGACAGATGAGGTGAGTCTGAGGTGAGGGGAAAGGTTTCAGTGGAAAACAGGCTGTGGAAGAGTTGGGTGGGGCTGAGGATGTGTTCTTTTAAACAGAAATAGGATTTTTATTCATTTCCTTCAAACTTTCCTCCTTTTATCCCCTCTGGACCTCTATAAGACTGGGATTGGTGGAAAGGTTGTGGAATTCTCCAGAGTGGGGTCTTGACATCCTCCAGAATCCCAGCAGATGAATAATGGTATCCGATTATTCAGTCAATGTCGGACATCACACCTGAGCCCAATTCTGTTCTCTCCACCCCTGCTCTTTCAAACAGGAGTCACTCAATAGAGAGTAAGTGCCCAACAGAAACCTGAGAGGCAATTTAGTCCTTTAATGCTTTCCCAGCTGAAATCAACTTGTTTTTTGGGCAAGGCTGTTAACAGCGCTGACCTAATGTCCCCACTTCAAACAATTTGCTGCCATTCCATATGTCAGCTATGTTGGAGTTGGTTAGACATGCCCCACATGATGCTCCCATTGTGCTTGGTTCAGCATCGGTTTCACTGGTGCTGAACCAAGGCCAACGCCTTTCCAACTATCCTGAGTTTGTTTACTTTTTGAAGGGGGCTGACTGCCAAACAATCAGTGCAGAACCTAGCAGTAAGGCTACAGAAGTGCAAATTATCACGGCTAGTGAATATCAGGCTGCTGGTTTGTGTGTTAATGCTCCCAACATGATTTCGGTTTCTCTATTCACAGTCCTTGGAGAGCACCCGGCGGATGCTGCAGATGGCGGAGGAGGTAAAGTTGAACTACTACTTTTATTGGCCTTGCGGTGCTTAGTGCCGGACGCCTGTCGAGGGTCACGGTGTCAGGTGCCAGTCAGGGGTCAATCATTAGTCTTTGCTACAACTTTGGACCATGCATTGTTCAGGTTTAATATTTTCATTGGTGCACACTAGAAATGTTGATGTTGTAGCTTTCCAAGAACGATGGGTGGGAGTGTCAGTCAAGCGAGGAGCAGACTGGAGCTGATTAGGCAAGGTTGTGCTTGACCATATGTCAATATTAAAACTCTTGTGTTTGTACACACCTCTTGCTCAGCCTACTAGGTTTCCTTGTGTAATGTTGCCCCTTAAGCTTTTGTCATTATAAATTCTGATGTCCACAGTTATAATACTAAATATCTCCTATAAACTAGTTGCTTTGAATTGTCTGGTCACCAGGTTCACACAATTCTCTCAAAATAGTCTCTGAATCTTGCAGCAAAACAGCAAAGGAGGTCATTCAGTGCATCAAGACACTTTGAAAGAACTATCCAATTCCCCAAAGCCCTGTGTTTTTCCCCTTTAAAGAGATATCCAATTCCATTTGAAAGCCATTATTATTCCCTTTGAAAGATATTATTTCCACCAATTTTAACAATTGTGTTGAATCTGGATCCTCTGATTACTGACCATCCTGCCAGTGGAAATAGTTTCTCTTTATTTACTCTATCATAATTCCTCAATCTTGAGCATTTCTAAATCACCCCTTAACTTTTTCTGCTTTAAGGATATCTCCAAAATTCTGTCTTTTCCACTATCCTTGCTACCATTCCAGTAAATCTTCTCTGCATCCTTCCCATAGTGTGGTGACCAGAACTGAGCATAATATCCCAGCTGATCAGTCATTTGTAAAGTTTTATTACAACTTCCTTGCTTCTGTACTCTATAGCTGTTTATAAAGCTTGTATGCATTTATTTTAAACATTTTCAACTTGTCTCGTCACCTTTAGAGATTTGTGTTTGTACACCTCCAGGTTCTGGCAACTGCCTTAACATTGTATTGTTTATTTTGTGTTGCCTCTCCTCATTCTTCCTATCAAAGCACATTACCTCACACTTTTCTGTGTTACGTTTCATCTGCCAGGTCCCTGCTGATTTCACCAGTAACGTCCTTCTGAATTCTGACTATCCTATTTATTGTTTACCACATTTGAGTATCGTACCAAACTTGAAATTATGCCCTGTATACCCAAGACCAGGGTATATGTATACATGTATTAAAAAGAACACTGATCTCTGGGGAACTTCTTGCATGCTTACCTACATTCGGGTGAACAATTGTTCAGTGCTGTTACTCTGCTTTCTAACCCATACCCAACGTAGTATCCACACTGCCATTATCCCTTTAATTCCATGGATTTTATTTTATTTGATTTATTATTGTCACATGTATTAGTATACAGTGAAAAGTATTGTTTCTTGCATGCTATTTAGACAAAGCATACCATTCATAGTGAAGGAAAGGAGAGACTACAGAATGTAGTGTTACAGTCATAGCTAGGGTGTAGAGAAAGATCAGCTTAATGGTCTATTCAAAAGTCTGATGGCAGCAGGGAAGAAGCTGTTCTTGAGTAGGTTGGTACGTGACCTCAGACTTTTGTATCTTTTTCCCGACGGAAGAAGGTGGAAGAGAGAATGTCCAGGGTGCGTGGGGTCCTTAATTATGCTGGCTGCTTTTCTGAGACAGCGGGAAGTGTAGACAGAGTCAGTGGATGGGAGGTTGGCTTGCGTGATGGATTGGGCTACATTCACAACGTTTTGTAGTTTCTTGCGGTCTTGGGCAGAGCAGGAGCCATACCAAGCTGTGATACAACCAGAAAGAATGCTTTCTATGGTGCAGTTGTAAAAGTTGGTGAGAGTTGTAGCAACATGCCAAATTTCCAAATTAACCAAATTGGTTAAGTATTGGAGAACGGGAAGGGCAAAAATGCATAATGAAGGAGGACACTGCAGATGAAGAGCTAGTGCAATGTTAATTTACAATCTACCTCAAGCAACCAAGTGGTTTTTGAGATTATTTTGACTCTTCAGATTCATGGTCCCAGTGTGAACATTGTAAACAAGGTGCTAGGCTTATTGGGAATTTGAAGCAGAGGCTGGAGATGCATAGACCTATTTTTCTGGGCTTTTAAATTGCAGATTGGCATCTTGAATATTGGTGGTGGGGATACAAAGGGAATGTCTGTACCATGGTTTCATTAAATCTGGCACAATGGTGGATATGGAGAATCAAGCTCTGTAGTACCATGCACACTGTTTCTGCTACTGTGCAACACCCTCCTCTGATTAAAAGTATGCTGACTTTTCTTTTCGTTTCAGAGCAGGGACGCTGGTGGCAAAACTTTGGTCATGCTGGATGAGCAGGGAGGTGAGTATGCAGTTCTGCCTGATAATCAACAAGGAGGTGGGACCCTGGGACTAATATTATTACTACATGGAGACCTATGGCTGGATAGGTTGCACCCATACTTGCGGGGGATGGGGTGGAACAAAGAACATGGGGGTGGCCCTGCAATGAGCAACAGGCAGTTTCCTTTAGAACAGCTGGGCTGGTTGAGGGCAGATTGTTGGGTGTATATGGGGTCATTGCCTCCAGTTCTGAATGCTGTCAGCCACTCAACTGTTGGGCCTTCCAATGGAGAGAAATTTCCTATTTCATTGTCCCCTCTCCTAAGTTAAACATTAAAAGTGAAGTTATGTTCCTCAGCAACCTCCAGACCTTTCAGTCTGTTTGACGGAGAGTTGGCTGAACAGGAATGATTGTGGAGAGGGGAAGTATTGGTTCTTGTGTTTCACATATTTGTGTGCTGATTCCTGGATGGAGTGAGCTTGATCTCTTTACATAAAAGTAAAATATTGATGCTGGAATCCGAAAAAACAGAAATAACTGGAAAATCTCAGCAGGTCTGAAAGCATCTTTGAAGAGAACTCTGATGAAGGGTCATCCAGACTTGAAACATTGGCTGTTTTCTCTCTCTACAGATGCTGTCAGACATGCTGGGATTTTCCAGCATTTTCTGTTTTTGTTTGAGCTTGATCTCTTACTGGATTATTCCCACTATGAGGGAAGTGGACCATGCCCTTTGTCAGAACTGGTAGGATGAAGCCTGATAGATGAAGTGTATGTGTGGAGAGGAAGGAGCTTCTGGTTGTTCCAGTAGACTTTCCCACTTCACATTTTGTGGCATTCTAAAGATTCATACAGTAAAATCTGGGTGAGTGCGGGAAGGGAACCCAATGGAGAGCAGTTCAGCTACACCTGACTTTACGATTATGTGCTGTTTTTGTTTAGAACAACTGAGGCGCATCGACGAGGGGCTGGATCAGATCAACCAGGATATGAAGGAAGCGGAGAAAAACCTGACCGACCTGACCAAGTGTTGTGGCCTGTGTGTATGTCCTTGCAGTAGGTAGGTGTCACTGGGCACATCCAGTGAATGGCTTCCAACTGACCCCATAGTTCCCAACCAAACCAGAGTACAGTCGAAAATTGGGCTTACATTTGTATCACACCTTTCATGGCCTTGGAAAGTTTCAAAGTTACAGGCAGTGAAGTACTTTTGGAGTGCAATCACTATTGTAATGTAGAAAATATCAGTTTATGCCTACAAGCTCCCACAAATGGCAACGTAATAATGACTGGATAATCTGTTTTAATGATATTGGTTGAGGGGTAGTGGCTGGGACATTGGGGAGAGTTCCTCTGCTCTTCTTTGAAATAGTACCATGAAATCTTTTGCACCCAACTGAGAGGGCACGCAGTTTAACATCTCACTCAAAAGATGGCATCTCTGATAGTGCAGCACTCCATCGGTACTGGAATATCAGCCTAGTTTATGTACTCAGGCCTCTGGAATGGAACTCTCAACCTTCTGACTCCGAGGTGGAAGTAATACAAATAAACCACAGCTGACAATATGTCACAGTAGGAAATTAATACGACGCTTTCAGTCCAGGCAAGTTACCAGACATTGTCCTTCAAATTAGATCCCCTGACGGTAAAATGGAGAGACTGAAATTGATCGAAGAATATATCTGGGCAATGGCTGTTTTACACGGTTACAGATGGGCATGCTGCTAGGGTTAAGGAATAATGTGGGAGCAATGTTGAGGGAAATTTACTCTGTATCTAAGCTGTGGTGCAGTTACCACTCCAGTTGTTGTTGTGTTGAGGGTTAATGTGGTGTTACTTGCTGTGTTGCAGCTGAGAGCTGCCAGTAGATTTGCTTCATGCTGACTATTTATGTAAAGTTTGTGCAAATGTGACTTGTAAATTGGACAGCATTTAACTTTAAAACCATAGGAGTCTTATCAGAATTTCAAGTTCTGGAACAGAAACTGTGGTTAAAGTGTGACATGCTCAGCATGAAGTGTGATTGTGTTTTTGAGTCTCTTGTGTCAAACCAACTAACTTTCTCCTCGTCACAATTCAGCTAAAACAATTAATTCTAACCAGCACAATCTGTTTGCTTTTGCTCCCATTGTTCATTAACTGGTTAACCAAACCAAGCTATGGCTGATAGGAATCTTAATTTCAGTGAGCAGCTCAGGGGGAGTGCTCCAGGCTTTTTCTGCAATACACAAATCTTCATTAACACTGCTCTACCTAAAATGTCTAATCTTTTGAGTTCGTTTTCTTGCTCTCTTTCTCTCATTCGCCCTCCTTTTCCCACCCACCCCCTTTTTCCTCCTAATGCTTCATTCGTTGGAGATTAACCTTAATATAAACCTGAGTGGAAAGTGGGAGCCAGTCAGTGACGTCCAGCGTGGAATCTGATACGGAGAACACATCCGATTTGGGATCATATCCACATATTAAGTAGGTGGTACGTTTAACTGCATGCTGCATGAGCCTGTTGTGTGCCTATTTAATTGTGTAAGTCTTGCAATTCCGTGCCATTAAATCAAAGAACATACAAACAAAGAACGCTTCTATAACATCTTTCACAACTTCTTGTCAGAAAGTGCTTCACATTCAGCTAAATACTTCCCTGTAGTATAATCGTTGTTGTAGCTCATCAGTGCACAGCAAGACCCCCACAAACAGCAATGTGATAATGACCAAATTATTTGCTTTTAGTGATGTTGAAAGAGGGATAAATGTTGATCAAGGCCCGGGGAAGGTCTGTTTGAACATAGTACCGTGGGATCTTGTCCACCTGACCAGGTGGAAATGGCCTCAGTTCAGCATCTCATCCGAAAGCAGTGCAGCAATCGCTCATTACTGCAATTAGTATATCAGTCTGGATTATATGCTCAAATCAAAAAGTGTAAGGAGAAGGATAAAGGAGATTACTAATATACTGGAACCACCAACAGAATGTCAAGATATGGGGGACAAAGAAGGAACTGGGAATGAGCAAAGTGTTGAAACTAAACCTAACAGGAAGAAATTATTCTGTAAATCATGAGAGAAAACACGAAGTGATTACTTCCTAGAAGTATTAACTAGAAAGGACAGAACAGTCAACTACATGATCTCCCCTAATTTATCCCTAGTTATTTTAGAGTCAGAGGTTTACAGCATGGAAACAGGCCCTTCGGCCCAACTTGTCCATCCTGCCCCTTTTTTTAACACCTGCGTTAGTCCCAGTTGCCCGCGTTTGGCCCATATCCCTCTATACCCATCTTACCCATGTAACTGTCTAAACTCTTTTTAAAAGACAACATTGTACCCGCCTCTACTACTACCTCTGGCAACTTGTTCCAGACGCACACAACCCTCTGTGTGAAATAATTACCCCTCTGAACCCTTTTGTATCTCTCCCGTCTCACCTTAAACCTATGCCCTCTAGTTTTAGACTCTCCTACCTTTGGGAAAAGATATTGATTATCTAGCTGACCTATGCCCCTCATTATTTTATAGACCTCTATAAGATCACCCCCTAAATCTCTATGATTCTATAAAAAGCATTTAGATAGTTACAAGGGTACGATGGGTATAGAGGGATATGGGCCAAATGCGGGCAATTGGGATTAGCTTAGGGGTTTAAAAAAAAAGGGCGGCATGGACAAGTTGGGCCGAAGGGCCTGTTTCCATGCTGTAAACCTCTATGACTCTATGCCTCCTACGCGCCAGAGAAAAAAGTCCCAGTCTAACCAGCCTCTCCATGTAACTCAAACCATCAAGTCCCGGTAGCATCCTAGTAAATCTCTTCTGTACTCTTTCTAGTTTAATAATACCCTTTCTATAATAGGGTGACCAGAACTGTACACAGTATTCCAAGTGTGGCCTTGCCAATGTCTTTTACAACTTCAACAAGACGTCCCAACTCCTGTATTCAATGTTCTGACCAATATCAATGGTTCCAGTACACTGGACTGTCCTGATATCCCTTGTATAAATCCATACTAACATTTGTCCATTAGTTTATAACTCCTTGCAAGCTTTGCTAGTTTGACCTTGATGATCGATTTTAGAACTTGCCTTGGTTCAGAACTTCCTGGATCATCCAATCCACGCTCCATCAAGGTGCTCCATTTGCTTTTTCCAGTTGTCTGATATCAGCTTTTATGGAGTGTCCCTATAATATTTGTGGGTTATTCTCAATTTTTAAAAATTCATTTATGACCAGACCAGCATTTATTGCCCATCCTCAGTTACCCGTTGAAACTGTGAATGGATTAAAATTGTATTTTCTTAGACTCACGATACCTTGGAGTGAGAGGGATGTTGTTTCGAGAAAGCTCCATGATTGAGTAAACGGCTCTCTCTGTCCCCATGTACATCTCAATGCATGTTCATCTAGCCATGAAAAGCACAGATGACCGAAACAGAGACTGAGAGTACAATGTTTGCTTCCTCTATCTTTTTCAGGAACTAAACAGTACGTCACAGAGGATATCTCTTACAAAGATCTTTTCAATTTTTTTCAGATCCTACACTCCTCTCCATACCCTGATCGTGTTAGTTAAATGCTCCCTGTTGTAGCCTCTGACTTATTATTAGAAATGCTACATTAGGGGATAATTGCATAAGTAGATACCTTTATGGTTCAGTTGGTTGCAGGCAGTGTGTAACTGACCAATTTGCCTTGGTCAATGTCTGATTCTGTCCCTGATCTGTGTTGAGTTAGCTGATCTCAGTCAGGCCACCATGATAAACCCATGTGCTATTGTATCAGGGATGGAGAAAGCAACTATGTCTCTATTCCTGATCCTTTGGCCCTGTTGGGAATTGTTTAGCGAGGACCAAATTGGACACTTAAAGGGACTGAATTGTTAAAGATGGTCTTCTGAATGAGGTGGCAGAGGCAGGACCTGTGGCAACCAACTCCCAGTGGTCCATGAAGGGAGGGAAACTTTGGAAAGGATCTCCAGATTGCAGTGCAGACTATTATAAGAGAGAAACAGGGCACAGGAAGAGGAGATTGCTCACAGCTACAGCAGGTACTGTTATGCTCATGCTAGAGAAAGACCTGTATTTACACACCACATTTCACAATCTCAATGTCTCTGTGCACGCTACAGCCAATGAAGTAATTTGTGTATAGTCATTGTTGTAATGAAATGGAGTAAACGCCTACCTCCCTCCCCAATGGAGGGATAAGTGGATGTGATTCCTCAATAACTCATTGTCACCTATCTTTCTCTCTCAGGGTGAAAAACTTTGAGATGCAGGATGCTTACAAGAAAGGCTGGGGCAGCGATTCTGATGGGAACACAGGCAGAGTTGTCTCCAGTCAGCCAGGCAACACGCATAACAACCATGAGATGACCAGACGGGGTGGTGAAGGAGAAGGCTACATTGCCAGGTAGTCAGGATGGGGCTACATCACAATCCAAAACCAGGGCACAGATAGCTGGAAGTGGTCACATACACAAGTCACTTGTCACTCCTCACATGCTGTGATCGGCGAGCAGACAAAGGGTCTTTTTAGCATTGATTGCCAATGGAAGCAGCAAGCACAGCCTTTCAACCTCTATTTTGTGAGAAGGTTCATGATCTTTTCACCTCTTCTTCCACTGTCCCTCAAGTCAGCATGATTTTTCCACCCATGAGAACGGGCGGCACAATCTCTCCAACCTCATCAAAGCCCCCCCCCCCCCCCCCACCCCCAAAGGGGGAGAGTAGGCATACCTCCCATCCCTTCTATTCCCCTTGGGAGATCTTTGCACGTTTCCAGAGTGTAGAAATCACCTCTTTCCTAATGTCTGTCTCACACTACCCCTGATTGTTAAGCGCCCCACTGGTGAATTTATTTTAAAAAAAGGATAATGATGGAGAAGCATTCAGTACACCAAGTCTCTAATGTCACATAGATCTAACTTGAGAATTTTGGTTCCATTTCAGGATAACCAATGACGCTCGAGAGGATGAAATGGAAGAGAATCTGCAAAATGTGGGCAGTATCATCGGAAATTTGAAAAACATGGCCGTTGATATGGGCAATGAAATAGACAGCCAGAACAAAAAGATTGGCAACATTACCGAGAAGGTACTTGCTGTGCTTTTACCCTCTTTCCTCAAAATGCTAATAATTTCAAACTGTAGATTACACTTAGAAGACAAGTGCTAGCTCCCTAACGTCTTGAGTATCTCCTCTTGAGAGCAAGATAACAAGCCCGGGAAACCCATCCTTAAATTACTGTGGTTACTAGACCCACCCAAGAGACTCGCATTGGGTCACGTTCCAGGTCTTTATTTTAAAAATGACCAGGTGAATGTCTAGCACATTATGGAAAATATATTTGTAGAAACTGTGCTAACCTGTTCCTTGCAGGAAAATCAAAATATAAGCTATTCCTTTGTGGATGGCGTTTTTAGGTTTCTTCAACTTGTCAGTTGTATGTGACTTCTAGTTAGTGTAACCTATTCATCTCTGAGGAAGACTGATAGACTTGTCTTAACTTGGTTGAACAGTTGTTGACTTATTACAGCTATGAACAACTTATAAGGCTTCCTGGATTTGAAGAACTCAGACACATCTAAAAATAACCAGTCATAGAGATCGTAGCAGATTACATGTTATGTTTGTTTAAATGTGGCTTGGCTCCTCCCTCCAGCCTGGATTGATGAACATTTATATTGTTACAAAGGGGTAGAAGTTACACTACATTGTAAAATGGCTGTTGTTAATGTGTCCCGTGTTTAATTCTGAGTACTACATCTCTCAAAGGATATAGTGGCCTCAGAACACAGTGCAGGTTCAGAATGATATTGGAGCTAAAAGAGTTAAATTGCAAAGACAGGTTAAGTAGCCTCGGCTTGCATTCCTTTGAATAGATTAAGGGGTTATCTAATTCATGTGCTTAAGATGATTAAAGGATTCAACAGGGTAGACATTTCAAAATTGAAATTGATAAAGACTTTTGTTAGGCACGGCTTTAAGGGATGTGGAATCAAGGTGATCTATTGTTCCTATATTGAGTTAGGCTATGGTGTAGATTTTAGTTGCAGCTAGTTATAAATTTATCTTGTGTTATATGTTCATTTTTAAAACTCAAAATAGCAACAGCAAACTTAATTTTGTGTGTGCAATTAGTACAGGAAAGGAGTGTGTGCACAAGATGCTGACTGTCTCTATGTTCAACAGGCTGATGCCAACAAAGCTCGGATCGATGATGCCAACCTGAGAGCAAACAAACTCATCAAAAACTAATATGGAGCTGAACTCGAGACTTGGCCTTGAATGTACAGCTTCACCTTGAGTCTGATTTCTGCATCCCTTTCTGTGGAAGTTATTATGCCATCTTGTGCCTTCCTGCACCTTGTTTTCACCCAATGAGCTGACTCCCTAAAATTCACATTGGTGCTAAGTGACTCTGTGCTTTTAATCAGTGCAGATTCCAAGCTGAACTCTGGAACCAGTCAGGAAGTGTCTGATTTCTTTTGCTCTCCTCCACATGTCCCCCTCCACCTTCCTCAGCACACACTGGCTTGATGTTTAAATGCGTTTTCGCAGCAGTACATTTATTTGTATGTTTCCAGTGTCCTGTTGACCACCGATACAAAGACTGTGGAAGGCTGACTGCAAGGGTCAAAACTGGGAGTTGTGAGCAATCCTCCAAATCAGCAATATCAGGGAGACTGGTAACTCTTTTCTCCCACTCATTTTTGCTCTTGCATCCTTCTTTCTTTCACCTCTTGCTGTGTTTGTCTGCTCTATCTTTAACTATTCATTTAAACTAAATATCTCAGACAGAGCTACATTGGCCAAGTAAGATGAGGATAATGTTGCTGTGAAGGAAGGTGAGGAGTAGTTTAATTGTACATGGTCTGGAATGACTATTTTCAGTTTGATTGTGATGAACTCATATTGAGAGTTACAGTGATTCTACCCACTTCAGTCTCTGGGTTATGGCATTAATCCAGATACTTACAGCCTCAGTGTCTCCCTATCCTTGCTCTGATTATTCCTTATTTCTTACCTGCTCTTGTTTTAGCTGTGAATGCTTCTCAATTGTTAATCATATTTAGTTTGGCAACCTAATGTTTAATAACACAATTCTGTTTCCTTTTGGTCAGTGTTCCCTCCCTTTTGGGGGAGGGGAACACTGACCAAATGTTACGATATGATGAATCCGCTGGAACTCGGACATTGAGAGGGAATTGAACCAGATTTGAAAAGTACTGCTGTTTGATGGTGACTGTGGAAATGCTACATCATATCAAACCACCTGGGCCTTCCTGTCAACCTCAAACCCTGCCTGTCACAAACCCCCACCCTTGCATTTCTGGCTTTGGTCTTCCCATCTACCCTGGATCATGGGTTTTCCTGTCAAATTCGTAGCACAGAGGCTGCTGTGACTAGGCCTACCCATCAACTTTAAACCTTTTCCTTAACCACAAATGACAAGGGCACCAATCATTTGGATTTCCCATCTGCTTCAACCACACCCCTGTCCCAATCCATCAACCTAAACCACCCAGTACACAGACCTTCAGTGAATGAGCCTGCACCCAGCGCACCATAGCAGCTGGATTACAACACTTGTCTTGCACCACACAGGGGAGCCACCCCCTCCCTTCCCCCCCCCCCCCCCCCCCATCTGTCCTTGTAGCACCGGGTAGGGAGCTGATCCAATGATAAAACTCTTCAATGGAGTAAAGTCAGTGGCTACTGAGGGCCAGCTGCAAGAACAATCTGAAATTAAAAATAATGATCTGCATACGGCTGAAGGGTGTGTGCAGGTTGGATGAAGCTGACTCCCCCCTTGGGCAGTATGCTCTATATAAAAGTCTGGTCTTCAGCCAGTGTGCCCCTTGCAGCTTCACATCACTTGCTATCAGCTACTTTTGTACAAAAGAAAAGATGATGAGTGGTGGTTGGGGCTGCACAGACTGTACAGTAGATATTACCATGCTTGTGGCTTGCTGTTATATTGCACATTTAATCATTTCTCTACTCTTCAATTGCATTGAGCTCATTTGGAAGTAATAATGTTTAATAGAAATAATGTGATTGCTAACTGCAACCTGACTCTACCTTAAATATGTTTCTTTTTCTAAAATAAATAAATCATCTTAAAAAAATCATGACTGAAGTAAAACTTGACATTGTATCAGATCAGGACTGTCGGACCCAGAGAATTATGGAATATTAATCAAAAACATTTAATTGTTAATTAACTAGTGTGGGAGGGAGGCCCCCACTCAGTACTTTCCTCACAACTAGCTAGCTCTTCATTTAGCCATTTTCAACGAATCCCCACAACTTTAGACTGATTTCTTCCGGCCTCTCCTAGATTGTACCTGTAGTAATAATCAAATCAGCTTATTTCTGGCAGGAAAAATGCCCTGATATTACTCTGTTCCACCTTTTCAAAGTTTTCCTGAAGGATTGAATTATTTCTGTTCTGGTGCAATTATAAGGGGCATTACTTCCCCTTCACAGTGGACAATTCTTGCTGTAATTTTGGTGACCATGTAGCTGAATTCCAGGTTCCCTTTTGCTCCTCTTACCACTAAATGTTTGCTGGAGTGGGGTGGGCGGGGTCTTGTATTTTGCCTCCTGAACCCCTTACCAAAACAAGTGATTATCTGGCTGGCCTTCCTGTTCCTACTGCTACTCATCAAACCAAAAAAGGGAAAATAATTAACAATGAAGCATTTTATATGTATGTACTTTATTTTATATATACAATGCTGTTTGAAATGATGGATAGAATGGAGCAAGAACTCTCAAACAAGTTGTTGGCACAGGGGCTGTGGCTGCATCATCACCTTTAACCAAGAATACTGAACCTTATCAGCATAGATACCAGCCCTGATCCCAGGCAGCAGCCTCTTTGCCAACAAGTTATAGCTTCAAGCTAAGGTTGAGCTGTTGTGGAGTAGGAAATACAGTGAAGAATGGTCAAGATACCCAAGCCATCTCTACCCAATTCCAGCTCCTATCCCAACTTAGGATATCATATGAGAAGTGTTACTGTTCATACAAAGTGTAACTGTAGTGGATTCCATCAGGAGTGTGCAGGACTGTTCACAGCAGTTTAAAGACACTAAAGTACAATGCATTTTATAAATTAAAGGCAGCATATCAGTTTTACTAATCCCAATGACTGGAATGTAGGCAGGGCTGAAGCCCTCGGTATCACATCATACTACCCTTCCCACTGTCTCCTTCAATGGGTTGGAATCAACTCCACGGTATGGTCTATTGCAAGTTACTACTACTGTTTAACCAGCTGTCCAGATAAGCAGTGACTTCAGATCTTCAAGAGAATTTCTTCTTTGTTGCTGTGAAGCGTTCCATATACTGAGGGAAGAGAAACACAAGTCAAGACCCATACACCCACTCAGGTATGGTGCAAATCATCACCACACTCAACCACCCACACCTGTCAGACTGTGCCATTTGCTAATCTATTGCCACACTCAATTTCACCCCTGCCACACACTGACTTCTCAGGTCTACCCTTAATCACTCAACCATGCCCTTATACTCAGTCCTTCCATGCACAACAACCCCATTCAGGTGGAACTAACCTTCTCACCTAGATCTCAGCCCTACCGACGAGTTTCTGCAAATTCTCAAACTATTTGCCTTCCCCACTCTGGATTGTGCACTGGAGTCAGAGTGGCATCAGGCTCTCGACAGAAATGAAAAGAATTCTGTGGATTCAGTTACATCAGTGAGTGGCACAGTGTTTAGCACTGCTGCCTCACAGCGCCAGGAACCCAGGTTCAATTCTAGTCTTGGTCACTGTCTGTGGAGTTTGCACGTTCTCCCCGTGTCTGTGGGTTTCCTCCTACAGTCCAAATATGTACAGATTAGGTTGATTGGCCATGCTAAATTGACCCTGTGAGGAATTAGCAAGGTAAATGTGTGCTGTTATGGGAATAGGGTCAGTACAGTAACAATGGGCCAAATGGCCTCCTCCTGTATTGTAAGATTCTATGAACATCGACATTCACATCAACAGAACACCTCTCGATCACTAATCACTACACCCTTCCCTTATTAATCTCATGTTCCTACTTGGGCCAATTTTGAGGAGTGGGTTGAGACTATGGGGAATGAGTGGGATATCAAAAGGATATAGGGAACTAGAGCAGGACAGTGGGTTTATCCAAGGTGGGACAAAGAAGGTGGGGGGGCGGGGCGGGGGGGGGGGGGGGGGGGGAGAAAGAGTGGATTCCAGGAGAAAGGTATAGAGTCAGAGGTTTACAGCATGGAAACAGGCCCTTTGGCCCAACTTGTCCATGCTGCCCTTTTTTTTTTGAACCCCTAAGCTAGTCCCAATTGCCCACATTTGGCCCATATCCCTCTATACCCATCTTAGTCATGAAACCATCTAAACACTTTTCAAAAGACAAAATTGTACACGCCTCTACTACTACCTCTGACAGCTTTTTCCAGACACTCTCCACCCTCTGCGTGAAAACATTGCCCCTCTGGACCCTTTTGTATCTCTCCCCTTAAACCTATGCCCTCTAATTTTAGACTCCCCTACCTTTGGAAAAAGATATTGACTATCTCGCTGATCTATGCCCCTCATTATTTTATAGACCTCTATAAGATCACCCCGAAGCCTCCGACACTTCAGAGAAAAAGTCCCAGTCTATCCAGCATAATGCATTTTGGTAGGTCCAATGCATGTAGGAGTTATACAGGTGGTACCCTTTGGACTATTGGTAGGCAGAGAGATCTGGGCGTACATGTCAACTGAATACTGAAAGTGGCAATGCAGGTGGATAAGGTAGTCAATAAGGTATACGTGCCTTCATCGGTCAGGGCATTGAGTATAAAAATTGGCAGGTGATGTTGCAGCTGTACAGAACCTTAGTTAGGCCTTATTTAGAATATTGTGTACAATTTTGGTTGCCACACTACCAGAAGGATGTGGATGCTTTGGAGAGGTTACAGAAGAGATTTACCAGGACGTTGCCTGGTCTGGAGGGTATTAGCTGTGAGGAGAGGTTGGATAAACTCAGTTTGTTCTCATTGGAACGACAGATGTTGAAGGGTGACCTGATAGAAGTTTACAAGATTGAGTAGCAAGGACAGTGTGGGTAGTCAGATGCTCTTTCCTAGGGTAGAAAAGTTAAGTACTAGGGGACATAGGTTTCAGATGCATAGGGAAAAGTTTAGAGGAGATGTGTGAGGCAAGTTTTTTTTAAACACCGATATTAGAGTTGATAATTTATGAATCAAACACTAGTGTAGACTAGATTAACCTGTTTTGTCCTGGTACACTAACAGACTTGAGTAAGCACTGACAATGCGAGTACAGATGTTAAAACCTGGCTCCAATCTGATTCCACAGCATTCTGCAAGCACAAGGAATGTTGTCAGGGTTTCAAATGGGATTCTTTGCCAGAAGTGACACATGAACCTGCCTATTCTGTTTAAGGTGTTGGTTATCCTATTGGCACTACTAGTCCTTGCCCTTTACACACTGTAACCAACCTTATCGTACCCCTCCAGATCTCGCAGATTCTTAATTTCAAAAAGATTTCCTTCAACAGCCAGCAGGGAGATCTGAGAGTCAGCCAGAATGCTGACAGGGATCATGGAGATTTCTAAACAGTTCTCCTCAATCCGCAAAACCTTCAGCCGTGGACAGCGGGAGATGTGCGATGAAATCAGAGAGACCTGAAAGTACAAAATGGTTACTTTTAAACTTCAAACCAAGACATAAAACCAGTAGCTTATCATGCACAGGCCTCATACTGTAGATGTACTGCTCTTATGTAGTATATTCTACCTACACCTTTTCCCACCTATGGGTTCTTGAATCAGTACACAATTAATGGCATTTTTTCCACAAAAAAAAACATTGTACTGATGGATTTGTACAATAAATTGAATTGTATTGATGCTTTTGAGAAAAACACTGGTTGCCTAATTTATGGGGATCAATATTGTTTTAACAGTTATTAATAATGCACACCCCTCATACAGTGCACAACCCCCAGTGGATAACCTTTACTAGGTACAGGAGGCCATTCAGCTCCTCAAATCTGTTCTGCCATTCAATTAGATGAGGCTGACTTGTATCTTGACTACAAACCCACCTTAGTTCCATAACTCTGAATTCCCTTGCCTAACAAAGATCAATCTCGGTTTTGAAATTTTCACCTCGCTAACAGCTTTGTGTGAGAAGAAATATTTCCTGACATCACCGCTGAACGCCTAGCTCCAATTTTAAGATTGTGCCCCCTGGTTCTGGACTTCCACAAGAGGAAAGAGTTTTCTAACTACCCTACCAGACCATTTAATCAAATACTTTAATCAGATCACCCCTATAACTTCTAGACTCAAAAGGGTTACCAGCCTAATTCATACAAGATCTGATAACTGAACCCTTTTAGCCACTATGATGATCAATTTGTGCTCCAAGACCAATATATCTTTGAGATACATTGTCCAAAGTTGAACAGAGTCAAACCAGAGAGTACTATAATTTCCACTGCTTTATATTCCAACTCTCAGCTAGTACTTTTCCATTAGCTTTTAGTGATCTCTGTATTCAAACCTCAATCTCTCTCTGCTCATCCTTGGTTCATTTTTCATCATTTAGAAAATGCTCTGATCTATCTATCTTGGGTCCAAAGTGGTTTTCTATTCCTCCTTCCAAACAAGAGTGAAAAGCTGTGACTCTGAACCCTGGAGGCACCAGTTGTCCCACCTACCACTGAGTACATACACATCAGGCCCAGTCTTTGTCCCTTCAATTCATAGAATCATACAGTGCAGAAGAGGCTCTTTGGCCCATTGAGTTTGCACTGACATGAGAAACACCTGAACTCCCATCTACCAGCACTTGGCCCATAGCCTTGAATGTTATGACATGTCAAGCGCTCATCCAGGTACTACTTAAAGGATATGAGGCAACATGCCTCTACCACCATCTGGGTAAAAAGATTTTTTCCTCACATTCTCTCTCTTTCTCTCTCTCTTCCCCCCCCCCCACAAAAACCACCTGCTCCTCACCTTGAACCTATGTCCTCTCACGACTGACTCTTCAACTAAGGGGAACAGTTGTTCCCTTTAAACTGTCCATGCCCCTCAATCGGGTTGCCCCTCAGTCTTCTCTGCTCCAATGAAAACAACCCAAGCGTATCTTCATAACTTTATTCCAGGCAGCATCTGGCTGAATCTCCTGAGCACCCCCTCCAGTGCAATCACATCCTTCCTACAATGTGGTAACCAGAACTGCATACAGTACTCCAGCTATGATCTCACCAAAATTCTATACAACTCCAACATGACTTCCCTGCTTTTGTAATCTATGCCTTGATTGATAAAGGCAAGTGTCCCATATGCCTTTTTCATCACCCTACTAACATGGTCTTCAGAGATCTATGGACAAATGCGCCAAGGTCCCTTTGTTCCACAGAACTTCGTGTCATGCCGTTCATTGAATACTTGTGAAATTATTCGTTCCAAAGTGTATCACCTCTCGCTTTTCAGGGTTAAATTCCATCTGCCACTTATCTGCCCATTTGACCATTCTGTCTATATCTTGCAGCCCAAGACACTCTGCTTCACTTAACCACCCAACCAATCTTTGTCATCCATAAGCTTACTAATTCTATGCCCCACAGTCATCTATATCGTTTTTGCTACTACGATCCTAGGTATTATGTATGCCTCTGTGGACTAAGGGGCATAAAGAATCAAGTAGACTTCAATACTAGGAGTTTTTTATTGAAGGTGTGCACTCATACATAGTTAAGTCTAAGATTACTCAATGGGATCCCACACTGGGCTGACCCATACTCAAAGGGGCATTCTGCATCCCAAACCCAACATACAATATATATATACACATCTCATTAGGTGGAACCTTGTCAAGTGCCTTCTGAAAATCTATAAAGATAATATTCACAGGCAATCCCATATCTATATCAGCAAACCCTCAAAAAATTCAACTAAGTTCAATAGACATGGCATAACCGTTACAAATACATTTTGGCTTTATCTGCGTAGGCAGTCACAATTAATAATGGACATAGCTCAGTGCTAGGCTTATACCGAGAAGAAGAAATAATGCAGATTGTAGTGTGGGCAATAATGCATGCAATTTATGGTGTACATATAATGACACACAGTTCACATTGTGCACAACAATACAAATCTTGGTGTACAAATAGTGTACACAAACTGTAGTATGCACAACTATTAGCACACCCAACTCAAAGTGCACAATTAATATACACAGTTCATCCTCTTGTACTATTGAGCAGTGTAGTGCTTGCCTGTGACAGACCTGGTTCTGGTTGACATTGAGTTCAATGGCCTGCAGCTGCTCCAATTCATCTGGAAGTCGCTGGATTCGGTTTTTGGACAGATCCACGACGTCCAAGTGTCGGAGGCGGCAGAGCTGGAGTGGGAATTCTCGAAGCTGGTTCCCAGAGAGATTCAGGGTTTTCAGGGCTGCGAGCTGGCCAAAGCTGGAGGGAAGCTGTTTCAATGAGTTATTGTTGAGGTGAAATGCTTCCAATTTCTTGAGCTTGCCCACATCCTCGGGGAGAACAGCTGACAGAGAAAAATGTCAAGAAACCTGTTCAATGAGTAGAACTGCCAACCACTGAGGTACCAAGCTACATGTTAGTTACTGGGTCATTCTGGGCCTGGGGACATGATATGAAAGGGAAGGGCTCAGATTCATGGTGCATTAGGATCAGTTTGGAGGCAGGATGGGTCTGTACAGGAGAGACAGGGTACATGAGAGATGGATTCAGGTTCCTGAGATTGGGATCAGTGAACATAGTTTGGGGGGGGGGGGGGGGAAGAGGAGGAGAGGAAAGAGGAGGAGAGGAAAGAGTACTTTATACAAGATGGACAGGCTTCACATGAACAAGGCTGAGACAAATGTCCTTCCTGGCAGAGTATCCTAACTAGTGTTTTGGGGATGAGTTAAACTATAATGGACAAGTAGAAAGAGAAAGGACAATGAATGCAGGAAAGAGAGAGAAGAACAGGTAAATTATAGAAAAGCACATCAGGAGGAAGAGCAATTAAAAGAAAACCTTAAATGGAAAGTAGTTTGCAGTAATAAACTCACATTTCAAAGGATTGTGAATAAAATTGGTGAGCTGGAGGGACCGAATGCTTTAGGGCACAGAGTGATCTAAAGTAATGGTATCAATGAAGATGTATGCTGCATGGGATTGGAATGGATTGGGCTGTGTGCCACTGATGGCCTACTGAGTCTTACCCAATTTATTGCTATTCAGATTCAAACTCTTCAAAACTGTGAAATGGCCGATGAGAGAAGGTAACGTTTCGATCTTGTTTCCTGAAAGATCCATTGTCCTTAAACTCGATGCGAGTCTTTGCAGGTCCATGGGAAACTGAACATTAAAAGAACAAATCCAGAAATCAATAACCTTTAAAGAACCGTTAAAGAAGAAAAAAGGGAATTCCACATGCACCACACACTACACAAGAGTCTGAACCAAATACCTTCCCTGAATAACCTTGTCCATCATAACCACCTGCTAGGAGAACATATGGGTGTAAAGGATTTAGGTAATTAAGCACTACTTTAATTTCAAAGGGCTGCAGTTTTCTCAACAGATTAATGAGGTTTGCTCCTGTATCTTGTGCACAGTTTCACTGGAATAGCACAGGAGGTTAAAATAGTGAAGTAAAAGAATGGGAGGGGGTGTTAAAGGAGAGTGAGAATGGAAGTGAATGTTAAAGTTGCCGAGATGAGAAATGTCTTACTCTAATCACTGATTCCTCAGATCAGCGAAGTACATTATGTACAAGAAACAATCATTTTCACATTCCGTTCCCAAGAATTAGAAACATAATGACCTAGATTAAGAGCTGATCTGATTGGAGATGTTTAAGATGATTAACGGTTTTTGTAGAGTTGATACAGAATAATGATTACCTCTGGCAGGGCCACTCCAGAACAAGGGGATACAACCTTAAAAGTTAGAGTTAGGCTGTTCAGTGGTCATTTCAGAAAGCATTTCTTCACAAAGGATAGTAGAACTCTTTCCTCTCTCTCTTTCCCACCCATCCACGATCTGTGTCACAGAACAGTTCAAGGGGCTGAATGGCCTCCTCTCCTACGTTCTATTGACTGGTTACTTATGATTTTAGCCTTAGCAGTAAGTAAGTTAAAAAAGGTATAGAAAAGGATCATTGTGTCTCACTCAAATTGGCCTTGCTGTTTATCTCATTTTGTGAAGGGAAGCATCAGTCTGGGTCGCTGTTTTCCATTACTCTCCCATGACTGTTATAGTGAAGTGTGAAAGGAGATATATCATTGGGAGTAGTACAGAGGTGGTTTACTGGGATGATCCTGAGTATGGAGGGACTGCCATATGAGAAAAGATTAAGCAGGTTGTGTCTGTACTGCTTGGAGTTCAGAAGATGAGGGGTAATATGATTGAAACATAAGATTCTTAGGGGGTTAGATAGGATAAATGTTTCCATTCATGAGCGAGTGCAAGACCAGAAGGCATAATCACAGAATTAGGGGGTGCTCATTTAAAATGGATTTGAGAAAGAATTTCTTCTCTCAGAGTGGTGAATCTTTGGAATTCTTTACCCCAGGAAGCTGTGGAGCCCGAATCCTTGAACATTTTTCAAGGCTGAGATTGATAGGTTTTTAATCAGTGGTAGAATTAGGGTTACAGAGATAAGGCAGGAAAGTGGATTTAGTGAGGGTTAGATCAGCTATGATCTTATTAAATGGCAGAGCAGCCTCGAAGGGCTGAATGGCCTACTCCTGTTCTTTTTTCTTATGGTCTTATGCAGAGGAAGGGACAAGATCCAGGGTCGAATGTGAAGTCCCCCCCCCACAGTTTTTTTCAGGCTGCTGGCAATCATGATTTGGACACAAACACAATCCTCGACCACTGTGACAAGACATCACTAAGATCCAACACAAATATCACAATTCTCTCAATTTTGCTGCAGTTTCTTACCTCATTCAGCCCTTTCCCTGTGAGCTGGAACACCCCCGTCTTCTGTGCAGTTTCCAGATGAGCTTTCAGGGCACTGTTCCCCATGGCAAAACTGTGCAAATCCAAAAAACACAATTTCCCCAATCTCTGGTCACATCCACGTCTAGTCTAGACAAGACCCGCAATCCCACCAGAACATACCTAAGATAAAAACACACAAGTCAACAAACTCAAAATCCCATCGGTAAATCTCAACCACTCATCTACTCAGAACAGTTAAAATAATCCCCCCTGGGACAACATGCCTAACATTCCCCAGAGGTCAATATGATTCCTGCCCCCAACTCGGGTGAACCCATTCATGTCCCCCTAACCCCATGTCAAGGTGCTCTCACTACAACATGCTCCATTTGTCTCACTTCATTTCCCAGAAATGGATCCAGCATTGCTTCCTTTCTCGTTGTGCAGGAAACATACTGACCAAGAAGATTCTCCTGCACACATTTCAGGAATTATTTCCTTTTACACTGTTATTACTGAAGTACATTAGAATAATTGAAATCCCCCATTACCACTACATTGCTAACCACTGTGCTGCCAATGCTGCCTCACAGCGCCAGGGACCCAGGTTCAATTCCCGGCTTGGGTCATTGTGCAAACTCCACACAGACATTCTCCCCGTGTCTGCGTGGGTTTCCTCCAGGTGTTCCGGTTTCCTCCCACAGTCCCAAAGATGTGCTGGTTAGGTGTATTGGCCATGCCAAATTCTCCCTCAGTGTACCTGAACAGGTGCCGGAGTGTGCTGACTAGGGGATTTTCACAGTAACTTCATTGCAGTGTTAATGTAAGCCTACTTGTGACACAAATAAAATAAACTTTTAAACATAATTCACACACCATTTTGCAATTTTCCTGAAAATATTCTCCTCTATCTCCTTCCATTATTTAGTGGCTTATAATATATAAGGTGTAGCGCACAGCTTATAGCATCAGCTGTACTTCAAGCCTCTGTATCACTTGTAGGTTCAATTCCACTCCTGGAATTGGACAAAAAAAAAATCAAAGCTGACATCTCAGTGCAGTACTCGGAGGGAATGTTGCACTGTCAGAGATTTTAAAAGACATTTACAATATTTAAAAGACATTTAGACAGCTACATGGATAGGAAAGGTTTAGAGGGATACGCAGGCAAATGGGACTAGTTCAGTTTAGGATACCTAGTCAGCATGCATGATTTGGGCCCAAGGGCCTGTTTCCGTGTACATCTCTCTATTTCTAGGTGGCACTTCCAGATCAGATGTTAAATTGAGGCTCTGTCTCTCCTTCAGGTAGATGGCACTATTATTGTGAAGATAATGAAGGGCAGCACGGTTGCATAGTGGTTAGCACTGCTGCCTCACAGCGTCAATTCCGGTCTCGGGATCACTGTCTGTGTGGAGCTTACACATTCTCCCTGTGTCTGCATGGGTTTCTTCCTGGTGCTCCAGTTTTCTCCCACAGTAATGCTAAATTGACCCTAGTGTCAGGAAGATTAGCAGGTTAACACGTGGGATTACAGGAATAGGGCCTGGGTGGGATTGTGGTCAGTGCAGATTTAATGGGCTGAATGGCCTCCTTCTGCACTGTAGGGATTCTATGATGTGGAGATGTTAGCGTTGGACTGGGGTAAACACAGTAAGAGTTTTAACAACACTAGGTTAAAGTCCAACAGTTTATTTGGTAGCAAATGCCATTAGCTTTCGGAGCGCTGCTCCTTCGTCAGATGGAGTGGAAATCTGCTCTCAAACAGGGCACAGAGAGCAGATTGTTTGAGAGCAGATTTCCACTCCATCTGACGAAGGAACAGCACTCCGAAAGCTAATGGCATTTGCTACCAAATAAACCTGTTGGACTTTAACCTGGTGTTGTTAAAACTCTTACTGGGATTCTATGAATCGGGGAAGTTAGCCCTGATGTCCTAGCCAATATTTATCCTTCAATCACCATCACTAAAAAGCTTCCTGTGTGCAAATTGGCTGCTACATTGCCTACATTACAAAGGTGACTATATTTAAAAAAATATTTCATTGATTGTAAAGTGCTTTGCAGTGGTCATGAAGGATGCTACAGAAATGTAAATCTGTCTGTCTTTATTCAAAAAAAAAACTAAGTCTTCATTAGAGAAGAGGATGTTGTCAAAATTAAGCAAAACTAAACACTATGGGATTAAAGGGTCTAAGGCAGCATGGATACTACATTGGGTAAGGAGCAGAAAGTAGAGCGCAGTGTCAAGCAGTTGTTTCTTGGACTACAGAGAATGGCATTGTCCACAGATCATTGTTGGTATTGCAGTTCTTGTTGATATTTAATGACTTGAAATTGTGTACACAGGGTAAAATTTCAAAGTTTGCAGATGACACAATACTCAAAAATAGTAAACAATGAGAAGAATCATGATTGACTTTAGCAGGGCATAGATAGATAAATGGATGGAATAGGCAGATGCATGGCAGTTGGTTTGCAAATGGAAGTGTGGAGCGAGACATTTTCGGTAGAAGAATGAGAGGCAACATAAACTAAAGGGTATAATTTCAAAAGGGGTTGCGAAAGAGAGACACCCAGGGATATTTGTATATAAATACAGATGCAGAGTGTAAAAGGCTTCAGCAAGAATATTCAACTACTTGCATTTATATAACACCTTCAACCAGTACAACATCCCAACATGCTTCACAGGAGCATTATAAAACAAAATTTAAACTGCACCACACACGCGATGTTAGGACAAGTGACCAAAAGCTTGGTTGGAGGGGTAGCTTTGAAAGAGCATCTTAATGGAAAGAAATGTATAGAGAATTAGGGAAGGAGTTCTAGAACTGAAGGTATGGCCACCAATGGTAGGAGGTAGGTAGATCAAGGAGTGGAGTTGGGATTTAGGAAATTACCCAAGGAGGAAAAATGAAAGGAGACATGATGATAAGAGACTGGTCTAGCAGGGATAAAAGAGAAAAGTTAAAATACTGAAACTAGAAGTGATGGACTCATGTCCTGGAGTGCCAACTAAAAAATGCAAGTGAGTGGATACAAGAAAAACTCAAGTTACATAGGTCTGGTTTTGTAGTAATTAAGATACTTATGTCCCAGTAGAAAAAGACAATACGAGGGAGTCCAGAGTTGAAGTCAGAAATCCTATGGTTGAATAAAGTTGATACAGGTAGGGTCAAGTTGGCATGGAGCTTTCGTGAATTGTTGTCACATTTTAGAGGATGGGATTTCAAGGCCATACAGTGGATGCAAAGAGGACTTCAATCATGTGGAGAATCTGGAAAGGCTGGGTTGTTCTCCTTAGAGCAAAGAAGGTTAAGAGAAGATTTGACAGAGGTTCAGGAATAATTTTGGTAGAGTAAATAAGAAGTGGCAGAAGGATCAGTAACCACAGAACACATTTAAAGGTGATTGATAAAAGAACCACAGGTGACATGAGGAAACATTGGCCGGAGTTTTACCGTTCCACCTGCCATGGGAATCAGAGCAGGCAGGGGGTGGAGCATGGAAAGGTCCGTTGACCTAGGGCAGGATTTTACAGTTTTGGGAAGAGCAAGGCCTTAAAATCCCACCCATTACCTTTTCCACAGCACGTAGAATCATAGAATCCTTGCAGTGCAGAAGGAGGCCATTCGGCTTATCAAGCCAGCACTTACAACAATCCCACCCAGGCCCCAATCCCGTAAAACCACTTATTTATCCTGTTCATCACTTTAACACTAAAGAGGTAATCTAGCAGGGCCAATTAACCTAACCTGCACATTTTTGGACAGAGAGGAAACCCGAGCACCCGTAGGAAACCACGCAGACACGGGAAGAATGTACAAACTCCACATAAGACAGTGACCCGAGGCAGGAATCGAACCCAGGTCCCTGGCGCTGTGAAGCAGCAGTGTTAACCACTGATGACGATCTGCAATGCACTACCTGAAAGGGAGGTGGCAGCAGATTCAATAACATTTGGCGAGAAAATTGCTTAAATACTTGAAGGAGAAAAATAATAGGATTACGTGGAAGTAGGACTGTTGGCTCTTTTAAAGAGCTGACACAGGCACAGAGACCACTTCTGTGCAATTCTTTGATTCGATCTATGCATTTTTCCAGTATCAGTTATAGGTAAGACTCAGAGGAACCCACTGTCCACAGGCTGTCAGGGAGAAGATGAGACAGTTAAGTAGTGGCTGGGCAGCTTGGATTTTAAACGTAATAAAAAATGTTGTAAATACTGAGCAGAAGTGGCAGCAGTCCCCTCGTCAGATTTTCGAGCTCTGCTGATTTTAAAGGAGATTGAATCTTGAAGGGAGTTAGTCTCCCTTGGATCCCGGTCAGTACCTGTCTCTGCGGCCTGCTCCTCCATTTGTTGTGGGTGGACGGGCGGCGCCTTTTCCCAGTTACAGGGTGGAGCCAGCTTCACTCCATAATCCGGAAACCGACTACAAAACGATCCCCCAGGCATTTCCGCTGGGCCCGGACTCGGAGCCTGTTCCAACCCCGTGACCGTCCCACTCACCGTCACACCGCCCGCGCCTTGCAACGTCTCCAAGGTAACCGCCTCCTTGCAAACTCCCAGGACAAGTGCGCCAGTCGCTCCTGACCGTACCAACATGGCGGGACCTGGGCAATACGTCATCATTCAGCGCCCAAGATCATAAATGACCTCACAGTGCGCGTCGCAGAGTGAAGATCGAGCGCGCGAGCGGTGAGTAACGGTCGGAGCGGGAAATTGCTGCTTTGGGACCCTGTCCGCTCGCCCCCTAAAACTAATCAACCGCCTCCCCGATCACATCCCCGAACCCCCATCATCCACCCCGCAACACTCACCTCCGCATCACTCACATCAACACCCCCATCACCGGTCTCCCCCTTCACCCACTCCCGTCACTCTTGACCCCCCATCACCCACTTTCTCAGAAGGCTAAGGACATTCGGCATGCCCGCTAGGACTCTCACCAATTTTTACAGATGCACCATAGAAAGCAGCCTTTCCAGATGCTTCACAGCTTGGTATGGTTCTTGCTCTAGCCAAAACCGCAAGAAACTATGAAGGGTAGTAAACAAAGCCCAATCCATCACTCAAACCAGCCTCCCATCCATTGACACTGTCTACACTTCCCACTGCCTCGGAAAAGTGGCCAGCGTAATCAAGGACCACAGGCATCCCGTACAAACTCTCTTCCACCTTCTTCCATTGGGAAAAAGATACAAAAGTCTTAAGGTCATGTATCAACTGACTCAAGAACAGCTTCTTCCCAGCTGCCATCAGACATTTGAATGGACCTACCTCATATTAAGTTGATCTTTCTCTACACCCTATCTATGACTGTAACACTACATTCTGCACCCTCTATAAAAGCAAATTACTCTGGATGCTGGAATCTGAAACCAAAAGAGAAAATAAAAAGACAAAGGGTCATCTGGACTCAAAACGTCAGCTCTTTTCTCTCCTTACAGATGCTGCCAGACTTGCTGAGATTTTCCAGCATTTTCTCTTTTGGATTCTGCATCCTCTCCTTTCCTTCTCTAAGAACGGTATGCTTTGGCTGTATAGCGTGCAAGAAATGGTACTTTTCACTGTATATTAATCCTTGTGACAAATCAAATCACCCACTCCTGAACACTCCATCAACCACCCTATCACTCACCACCCAACCCCCCAATCAGCCCCCCCATATTGTCCACCTCCTCATCATCACCCACTCTGATCTGACCGCCCATCGTTTATGCCATGGCATTCCCCTTCACCCACCACTATATATGAGACCACAATAAATAGGAGTAAACCACTCAGCCCATTGAGCCTACTCTACCATTCAATATGATCATGGCTGATTTGATTGTGGCCTTAGTTGCACTTTCCTGCCTTCCCTCCATATCCCTTGATTCCCTTGTTGACACAAAAGCTATCTAACATAGCCTTGAATATATTCAATGAGCCAGCCTCCGTTGTTTGCTGGCAAAGAGAATTCCATAGACTAAGAACCCTCTGAGAGGAGGAATTTCTCCTTATCTCCATCTTAAAATAGGAGACTCCTTATTTTGAAATTCAAGTTCTAGAAACATCCTCTCAGCATCTACCCTGTGAATCTCCCTCAAAATTGTATATGTTTCAATATCACCTATCATTCTTTTAAAAGCTAATAAGTATAGATCCCCCCAGCTCTCGCTCGAATTCATGAAGATGACCTGGGCGAGATAACTTGGGCTTGTACAAATGACTAATTACAGAAAATCCTTTGCTCCAGACTCATAGGGCAGGATTTTCTGGCCTCGCTCTCCCTGAAACCGGAAAATCTTGCCTGAGGTTAACAGACTTTCCCATGGTCTGCCCCGCGCCCGCTCCGATTCCTGTGGCGGGCGGGTGGTAAAATTCACCCCTCAGTTTTACTGATGCCAGCTGAATTCCTTTTTTTCTGCAATCTTTTTCAGCCCATCTTCAAGTGAGAATGCAGTCCGCAAACCCATGGGAGCCAGTAGCAGCGAACCCAGCAGCCTGTTTCCTAGAGAAGTGCCTGGGAAAGGGATTGTTGACACAGGTATTGCTGTCTAAGCCTTGGAGCAGTTTAATGCCTCTTACACTTTTCAAAATCCATACATTTACTTTGTCCCTTTAAAATACCAGTTGTTTCCTCAGCCCTGCTTGCCTTTGCAAGTGTTCCTTCACTCTTGAATCCACTCAGTGATTGTCCCTATGAGGAAGACCCCAACTGAGCTTCATCTGATGCTTGGTTATGTTGACATCAATACATTCAGATATTAGCATTTTGTGTGAGAATTCCCAAAACCCGCAAGAAAGACTTTCATTTATATAGTTCCTTTCACAACTTTAATGTTCCAAAGTGCTTCATTGCCAGTTAAGTACTTTTGAAGTGTAGTCACTGTTGTAGTGTAGAAAATGCAGTGTCCAATTTGCGCGCAGCAGAGTTCCAGAAACCGCATGGTGACCATGTTTTTGTAATGTTAACTGACGGATAAATATTAGCCCGGACACAATAGTGCTATGGGTTCTTTTAAATCCACCTGCTTGGGCTGAGGGGCTGCGGTTTAACGTCTCATTGGAAAGATGACACTTCTGACTCTGCAGCACCTCTATATGCTCAAGTCCCTTTCCTAACGCTTGAACCCACTACTTTCTGACACAGAAGCAAGAGTGCTAAGCCACAGTGCTGTGGCTGACATGGACATTGAACCTATTTGTAGCAATCACCTTCTAATGTTCTGTAGAAGAGTCATATGGACTCAAAACTTAACTCTGTTTCTCTCGCTGTTTCTCTCTTCATAGATGCAGCCAGACCTGCTGAGGTATCCAGCATTTTCTGTTTTTAGTTCAATCCTCCAGCATCCACAGTATTTTGCTTTTATTGCTCGCCAGTGTCTACCTGACTGTGATCAGCCATTGAACTTGTCATCAGCCTTGACATGGAAAGCTGGTGGATTTTAAAACAAGATGCATCTCACAGGCCCTTTCCTGTCCTTTGGTGCCCAAATGCGCACACTTCCACTAAATGTTTTTCCTTAGCAATCCAAATTGAAATCCGGGCTCAATATTATGTTCTTCTCCCTTTGCTCTGGATGATGAGGCCAGTTAGAGTATTCAGCCTCTGCTGAATGGAAAAAAAACTTCACAGACCAGGAGTTCTGCTCTCTGACTTGAGTGAAAAGTTTTCCAAAAGGCTGATTTACATGGTGGTTTCCTCACCCTCTCCTGGACCACTGTGCCTCCTCCCACAGCCTGCAAATGTTAAACAGTCCTGCTTGGATACCATCTAACAAGCTTTCTAAAATTAAAGCTGAGCTCCTGATTTCAGCACAGCCTATCCCACTGCTGTCTTCTGTGCTGCAGGATTCTGTTCTTCAGGAAAATCTAGCATAGGATGTCATTGCTCGTCCAAGCATTGTGCCTGGCAGCATTGGAGAAATGGGGAGTGTGCTGACTGTTATTGTAATTATAATTTGTGCATTTGTTTTATTCCCAGATTACTGACATGTAGGTTTTTTTCCCTTGTCGAACAGGATATGTTAGATTTAAACAAGGTAGAATTTGGAAACACAGTACCATTTGTTCAACGCTTCAGATTAATAGATGAAATTTCACACACCAAGGCAGAACTTGAGCAGGTACTGGCATTTCTCACTCTAGACAATAAAATTGTTCACTTTGTAAAGGACGGGTAGGAGCTAAGTCCAACAGCAACTTGACCTTGTATAGAGCCTTTAACTTGCATCCCAAGGTAGTTTGCAGGAGTGATATCAAAACAAAACATTTGACACCAATTTAGGGGAGACATGCCATGGACACTTGCTTGTGCAGGACTATGTTTCTAGTATGCAATAGGATTTAATAACAGCTGCAGCTGCATTTATACAGGATCTTATTGTGAAGAAGCATCTGAAGATGCTTACATAAATAAGTGTAAATAGGATGGAAACTGAGCCAGGAAGGGAGATGAGGCGTGACCAAAAGCCTGATGGAAGAGAGAGAGGTCCAACAATGATTTCCAGCTAATTAACTGTGGTCACTGCTGTCTTGTAGGGAAATGCAGCAGCCAAATTGTGCACAGTAAACTCCCACAAACAGCAACGTGATAATGAGCAGATAATCAGTTTTTTGTGATGTTGGTTGTGGGAGAAATGTTGGCTTGGATACCAGAACACTCCTGCTCTTTTTCTAAATACTGACGTGATTTTTTACAGTCAACTGAAAGGGAAGACTGGACCTCAGTCTCATAACACCACATCGAAAAGATGGTACCTCTGACGTTGCAGCATTCCCTCAGTATTACACTGAACTATCAGCCTAGATTTTATACTCCAAGTGTCTGGAGGGAGCCTTGAACCCACAACTTTCTGACTTTCTTACTTACTGAGCCATGGCTGACTTCTAGAAAAAGATATAAATAACTAAATCATGTGTAGGTGTTTCAGTAGAGGCTGATAGAGTAGAAATGATACCCACGTAGAGATTAAAGCAGTGACTTAAAAACAAAGTAATTAATTGTCTGTAAGTAATTATTTGGTTGTAAAGTCCTTTGGAATGTAGTGAGATTTTGAAAGGCATTGTATAAACTTAACTTTGTTCTTTATTGTTTGACTTTTACCATGTTCATTTTGCAGAATTTGTACGAAATCTTGCCTCAAACTGTTTCTTAGCTCTCTCCCCTTATTCCCTGAAACAATGATGCAACTGAGATCAGGTCGCTTGGATATTGTCCACACTTTGACATCTTATCTAAGTGGCCATTCCTCATGTGTGGATCTCAGTAGTGAGTGTGAGCAGGATATTATATAGCTGGGGGGGCCTACAACAAATTACTGACTAGGTTTGGAAATTGGCTAATTGGAAGGAGACAGCAAGTAGGGATTAGTGGGCAGGTACTCTAATCAGCAAGATGTGACTCGCAGAGTTCCACAAAGATCTGTATTGTTAACCCTGTTTCTCTCTCCACAGATGCTGCTAGATCTGAGTTTTTCAGCATTTTCTATCTTAAAGGGGCCTCAACAATTAACTATTAGTGAATTTAGCTGGATGGAAAACCACATATCGAGAAACAGGTGGCATTGTAAGCAATAAATGGAAGCATCACATTACAAAGAGATTATAATATATTAAGTGAATGGACAGATCAGTGGCAAATGAATTTCAGTGTAGGCAACAGTGAGGTCATTCACTTTGGACCTATAAAGGATAGAACAGGATACTTCTTAAATGATGAAAAGCTAGAAACAGCTCCAGAGACTTTGGGGCAAGGGGACGGTCCAGGTACACAGGTCATGAATAGGTATAGAAAACAATCAAAAAGGCTAATGGAATGTTGGTCTTTCTATTTAGAGGGACAGAATATAAGGGTATATTCAATAATACAATCCCTGGTTAGACCACAGCTGCAGTTACTGTGAGCGGTTCTGGGTACCATACCGTAGAAAATTTATATTAGCTGTGAAGGAGATGTAGCATATGTTTACCAGTGTTAAATTACAAGAAACTTTTTGAGGTTATTTTTTGTGGAACTTCGAAGGTTAAAGTGTGATTTCAAGATATTATGGGGAACTTGTAGATAGAGAGAGCTGGCTGGGGAATCTAGGTCTAGAGATTAGAGCCAGACCTTTCAGGAGTGCTTCTCTTTTCATCTTTTCATGCTACGTGGTGTCCACAATGATGTCGTTGATCACATTTTCCTCTCAATTTGCGCTTTTTTTTGATTTAGTGGATAATTTTAAAGCTAGGTGCTCTTCCTACTGCTAACCCTTCCCATTTATCTGGGCTGGAGATTAGCATCAATACACCCTGGCTTACCTGCACCATTTTCCATGGCCATCTATTCCTGAAGTGGGATTTGAACTCAGGACCTATCAGCTGGTAGCACTACAATTGTGCCACTCAGGCTCCAGACCTTTAAGGAGTGAAACTGGGAAACATTTTTACACACAAAGGTGATGGAATTTTGGATGCTCTTTCACAAGTAGCAATTGATGCTAGATCAATTGTAAATTTTAAATCTAATAGATTTTTGTTTACTGAGGGGTCTGGGGGGCAAAGTTGGGTATATGGAGTTGCGCCACAGATCAAACATGATATCACTGAATGGAGGAACAAGTTCAAGGGACTAATTTTTCTTTGTCCCATTCACAGACAACCTGATCTTGCCCTTCCCCCAAAATTTACGCAAATACATGTTCAGGCAAGAGGCACTGAACAACAGACATTTTGGCTAATCAGCCAAGGGGCACTGAAGCCACTGATGTGACCCAAACTTTCAGCCCGACTGAAAGCAGATCACTCAACACAGTTCAGTAAAATATCTAATCCTGGTCTGTGTGGCCCTTCAAGCTATTTGAGGAATCTCTGCCATGTACTGTTGTTAATGTTTCTTCACTTTTGACCATCAGAAATCTATGGAGTTAAAGCTGCTGAAGTTGCAGAATGACACTGCAGATATCGCCCATCCTGTGCATTTGAGTAAGTCTGCTGCTGGTACTTCTGGGTATATGAAGTATTAAATGGGGCAGAAAGGTTACTGGGTGAGTTTGACATATTCCTGTAAGGGACTGTAATCACATGTAGGACAGACCAGGGTGGTGTGGTAGGTCCCTTCCCTCTAGGATATTTATTGGATTTTTACCACAGCCCAGTGGCTTTGTATCTGTTATCAGCCTATAAGTGACTAGATTTATTGAATTAAGCTTCATGACATTCCCTAGAGGGGATTTCAACTCCCATTCCTAGTTCAGTACCAGAATCACTTGGTTACTGTATGGTCTCCTCCTGCTAAAATATCTCTTACTAATACATGAGCCCAAGTTTGGAAGAAGGTAAACAGTTTCTAATTCGTTACATTGCATAGGGAGTGAATGGAATCGACTGCCGAGGGAGGCAGATATGTGAGAAATGGGTAATTGAGGGAGTGTATGAGTGAGAGAGATTAGGGTTCAGAACCACAGAACTGACTGGGCCAATCACTAACGATGTGACCCAGTGCTGAATGTGCTTAGATGAGTTTATCATGCATTCATTGTGGACCTTGAGCAGTAATTTCAGAGGGTCTCAGTCTCTCACTTGAGTTTGTACTGAATTACCCAAACTCACTCCTGAACCAAGTAGGGGTGAATCAGCCAGAGTCCTGCCCCTGATTTCTGGTTGAATGGCCTGACAGGAGGGCTCAATGCAGAAACGCCATTTAGATAAGCTACCCACCTGTTAAACTCTGCCCAGTGTGAGTTCGCACCTTCAATATAAAGGGGGAAAACATTAGCAGAGAGGGGAAGGACTCTGTACTGATTTGGTGTGTTGTATCTGTAGCTGAGAAATACAGTCGGCTTCAGTCGATGAACAGCCACTTGGAAGCGATCTTGCAGGAGACGGTGTTACTGAAACAGCGTTTGGTTCAGCCTATTTGCCATCAATGCCTTCCAGTTGAAGCCAATTGTCACAGGTGAGCTCTAGGACATCTCAACTACAACTGGCTTTAGTGATGTCAACGACACAGTAATTGATATATAATTCAGGCCCTGAGAATTCTTTGGCATCTCAAAGCCAGTTTCTGCAACAAACCCAGACAGATTGGTATAGGAATGTAGATTCTGCAGTAAGGCTGGCCATTATTTGAAGACATCTCAGTTTGATTTTAGTATTAGGTTTTGTGGGTGGTATTGGGAGCGTTCAGTTCACTGAGTATTGATTGTGGGTTCAAGTCCTATCCCAGGGGCTTGAGTACATTGGGCTGCACTGTTGGGCCTGCAGATGAAACATTAAACCAAGGATCATCTGCACATTCAGATTGATTTATTACCTTTTATCTAATTATCTGTTATCATGTCACATGGATGGCAGATGGCGAACTAGACAGTCTTTCTTCTAGCACTTTCAATGTTCCTACGTAAGTACTGCTAAAACATGTTGCCTGGTTATCATCGCTTTGCCATTTGTGAGACTTTGCTGAGTGCAAATTGTTTGTGGCATTTTCTGTATTACAACTGTGGCTGCACTTTACTTTATTGACTGTAAAGCACTTTTGGACATCCAGTGGTCATGAAAAGTACTTTATAAATGTAATCCTTCTTTAAATGATAACCCAATTGTAACTAAATCCAACAATATGAGAGAGCTGGATTAATATCAGTACAGAGATAATTAACAACATATGGCATAGGAAAGAGGCACTACTGTCAGTGAAGGAGTAGGAATACACCAGTAGAGTTACAGTCGGGAGCATAGGGGGGGGGGGAAAGAGAGCTTCTGAATTGAAGTAGCTGGATTAACATCAATAGAAATACTCAGTAACAGGCTGTTGAGGAGGGATTACTGAGTGACAGTGAAGGAGGTGATTAACATCAGTAGGGATACAGTCAGTAACATTGCACACTTGAAATGAGACTGAGCCCTTTCCCTATAACCTTTATCTCCCTGCTAATCACATTATTGTTTCCCTAGGTATGTCTCTGAACTCCTCCCTATGATGGTTAATTTCATTGAGAAACTGGACTCCAATCTGCAGCTGATAAACAGCATCCCTCAGGTGACCAAGAAAGTGAAGCTGATAGTAAGTAAACAGTTAAAATTTCCAACTGTTTGTGATTTTTTTCTCTTTGTGTAGAATGGAATGTTTTCCATTTCAGTCACCCATATCACAGCCTGAATCAATGCACAGTCTATTCTACACTGTCCCATCAAGCACTCTGACTGAAAAATGCAGCCCCAGCTCAGTGAGTCGTGGATGGGAACTTTAAAGGGAGCTTTACTCTATATCTAACCACATACTGACTGGGGTGTTTGATGTGTAGAGGAGAATTACTCTGTATTGTGCCTGTCCCAGAAATGCCCGGAACAAGCATTGGTGTTAGAAATAAAGAAGTGTTCTTCCCAGCACTGATGTTCGTCTACTTGTAATCACTGTAATAGAAAGATGCACTAAGAGTATCGGCATTTGAAGACTGTCTGTTTTCTGTTTAGGAAAATCTTGTTGCCAGAATGGTATCTGAGGTGCTGGAGCTGAAGGAAGCAATGGAGTTTATTGTGAGATGGAGAGAGCAGCAGAAGACTGAATTGGAGAGCCTGGGAACTAAATGATGACTCTGCTTTCTGGCTGGAAGGCCATAATCACCCAGAGAATTGGGCCATTTGATACAAGAGCTTTTTGAGTTTCTAAATTTGAATATGTGAACTCACTGTGGATAGTCTTATCAACAGAACTAAATCAGTGTTTGTGATTGGGCAACAACTCAGCTGCTTCCTTGGGACATCAGTTGTGGGGAATTATCTGGGCAATCTGCCAATACTGTAAATGATCAGCATCCGTGGAGAGAGCAAAGGAGCTAATACGTCAGGTGTGAACCCTTGGTCATTTCCTGTAGTGCTGGTATTGTACATGTCTGACGGGTTTTACTTAGCAGTGTCTGTGGCTGCTGTGACTTTTCTTGGGTATCAATGCTCCTCTGGTATCTCAACTCAAGCAACCAATCTTCCTGTCAGCCCACGCAAAGTGTCAGCAGGGCTATTTTACGGTGTAGCCAAGTCCAATCTTGTCCCAACTTCGTGTCCATCCGTGTGCAATTTTCAGCAAGTGCCACTGAATCATGACTAGCACCAGGACTATTGTTTCCCAGTCTCAACTCATTGTCCCTAGCCTTGAAACTTGGGGCTCTTCACTCAGTGCCTTTACTCTTGAAGCCACTGGGGATCTGTTTTCTCAGGTAAATAGGGTCTTGATTTATCCTGACCGGACATGGCACTTCATTGGAGAGAGTCAGTCCCAAACACAGCACTTGAATGAATCCTTTATTGTTGAATAGGTTACTGTATCGAATTTTATACTCCCAATAATAATCTTGCTTTTCTGCAAAGGGTAATAGATTTTCTCACATTCCTTTTTATAAGAAATTGGTTACGATTATGCTCATTTGTAAATAAAAGTTTTTTTGCATAATTAATAATTTTTGGAATTTTATTAAAATAAATCAGGTTCACTAACTGGAAGCGTAAGGGGACCAACAGTATCGGTGTTGGTGCTATGAGAGCGATTAGTGCCTTAACTCCTGACCCATAAAAGCCTCCACCGTCTACCAGGTATAAATCACAAATGTGATGAAATATTCACCATTGGCCTGGTTGGTGCAGTTGCAACAATTTGCCATGCTTGACGCCTTCCATGATACAGTAGTTTGCTTTGTCAGCAACTTTTCTACTGTTGCTGGCAGAGTTTCTGCAGGTCAGGGTAAAACTTGGAAAAGTAATGGAAATTTCCAAAAAAAGGCCCAAAGTAATAGAAAAGCCATGAAATATTATAAAGACAGGGGTGAGACTTTTCTGACTTGGGCAGAATTCCAATCTTTTCCAATGTTTTTCCAACGTCCACTTCCCCCTATCTGTAATTGTTTGGTTTGCATGTCCAGAATCCAGTACAGGTTTTGTTTCCCCTGCCTGATCCCATTTCCACTACGGATTGGCTGTTTTGGAGACTTCCAGAACAACAGCAGTCATTGGCCAAGTAACTATGTGCCAGGTTGGTTGCTTTGGAAACCTCCAGAAGAACAGCAGTGATTGGCTGAGTGGGACGTGCCAGATTCCTCAGTCTTTTCTTGCTTGCTTTGTGTGAGGAGACACAAAAACAGGACTGTTTCTTATTGCAATTTCACACAAAATCCTTGCTGTCTCTTAACTGTTTAAAGTCCATCAATTACAATCTGAGCCCAGTGTCTGATTCTAAGCCTGTTTCCCTGTCTACGCTGCAGATATGAGACTTAATTCTCTTTTCAATGATTGGCCAAACAAGATTTATAGCAGCAAGTTAGAATTGATTCAGTAAGTTAGTAGTGAGAAAGCTTTCTGCTATTTAGCCTTAATCCACACAGAGCAGAGATACCTGGTGTCTGGTGGCCAAGTGTGGCAGCTTCATTTCTCTTTCTTACCAGAGACATTTTGAAACCAGTTGGTGCTTTGCCTGAAGTGAACTACTGCTCTATGGCATTCCTCAGTCCCATGCCGTTGTTAACTTTTCTTGACTAAAGCTTGGTGAGGCTAATTCAATATTTTAAATGCTGCTACTTGAGATTGTTTTCCTGTAAATGAGGGGGGGTTCTGCTTCACCAACCCTCTTTCTGTCCCTCGGTGGCTGTTGCTGCTCCGTTCATCAGCAGCTTTATTTGAGAGGAAGTATTTCCTAGCTTAATATGGATACTAGCTATGCAGAACCCCTACTTGCAGCTGAGGCAGAAACATAAAAAGAACCAGGGATAAGACAGGTATGGCCATGAAAGATGCCAAAAATATCAGAAGATAGATATTGAATTTGGATGCTCTTGTGGCAGTGAGGAACTACAGTTTAGCAGCAATTTTAGAAACATGGCTCAATCGAGCCAAAAGTAAGTATAATATTTGGAATTTAATGTTCAGTACAGAGAATGGATAGATAAGGAGGTGGGATAGCGCATTGTAACAGGGCATGTGAAAAGTATATGAGATGGACCCTGTGGGATGTGCAATGCAGTACTCTGATTATATATCTCAAGTGGAAATGCTCAAGCTCCTACTTGGGATCTGCAAAATAAGAAGAAAGACAGTTTGCTCTTTCAAGAGATAAGATGGGCTTGTGAAAACAGACCAGTCACTTCATTTTAAAAACAGACAAATATAAACTGTACAAACCTAAATGGTTTAATGGTAGAGCTGGTAGATGTACATTGTGAAGACCTTTGACCCGGAAGAAGTACAGTAAAGAACATTTGTAATTTCTTTCAAGACTCATGGTGTAGGGGGTAACATATTGGCATGGATAGAAGATTGGTTAGCTAACAGGAAACCGAGTAGGCATTTTCTGGTTGGTAGAATGTGATGAGTGATGTGCCACAGGGATCGGTGTTGGGGCCATAATATATATAAATGACTTGGATGAAGGAACTGTAGTATGGTTGCTAAATTTGCTAATGACATAAACTAGGTAGGGGACTCCTGATGATCTTAAAGATACAGGAGTAAGGAGGAAATACGTCAGTTATACACAGCATTGGGAGACCCTATCTGGACCACTGCGTATAGTACTGGTCTCCTTATTTAAGGAAAGCTGTAAATGCATTGGAATCAGTTCAGAGAAAGTTTACTAGACTAATACCTGGAATGGTCACATTGTCATATGAGGAAGGCCTGGACAGGCTAAACTTATATTCACTGGTGTTAAGAGTAAGAGGTGACTTGATTGAAACATACTAGATCCTGAGGGGATTTGACAGGGTGGATATGGAAAGGATGTCTCCTTTTCTGGAAGAATCTAGAACTAGGGGCCACTGTTTAAAAGAAAGAGGTCACTTATTTAAGATGAATATTTTTTTCTGAAGGTTGTGAGACTCTCAAAAGGCAGAGTATTTGAATATCTTCAAGACAGAAAGAGAGATTATTTATGAGCAAGCGAAGAAAGGTTATCAGGAATAGCAGGAATGTGAAGTTGATATTAAAATTAGATCAGCCATGATCTTGTTGAATGGTGGAGCAGGCTCGAGGAGTCAAGTGGCTTACTCCAGCTCCTAATTCGTATGTTTGTATGAATCTAATTGTTTTTAAGAATGAAAAGGACTGAGTTTGCATCAATTGTAAATTTCTTGGATAATAAGTATTATTGCTGGTCCATATGACCAGGCAACCTTTGACCTGGAAGCAATACCAACAGGAAGTGAAGGAAAAGAGTTAAGAAAAAGAGACAGGAGCTGTTGGATATGTTGTGCAAGCTGGCTAAAGATGTCTAAAATCCAAATAGCTTGGAGATAGTAAAGAGCTGGCTGTTTTCCTAGAAATTACCAAACAACCGGGGTGTTAGTGGTTGGTTAGTTGAAAGGGAGTTCTGGAATGCTACACCAAAACTGTCATGACCCGGAGGAGAGAAGTGTGCTTTGCAGATGACATTGCGTAAAGAACAGCACATTGTGGAACTGGGTAGCTGCATAGTTTCACATTTGTGTAGAATGTGATGAGATTGCTTGTTGTTGTTTATGTATCTTTGTTGTATCGACAAATAAAAGTAATATTTACCTTTTTTATTTGAAGTATGTTAATTCATGTGTTATTTGTGTTAGTTCTGATTCACATTAAAATAAAAGCTACAAAAACTAGAATCTTGTTGGTAATTTCTTCACTTGGAGTCATTTAATGAGTTTGGTTATTTTGGTTTACAGTTTCCCTCTGGTTTTATTATGTATTGCTGTGCTTGACAATGCAGAAAGGCAAGTAGTTGGCATAGTTTGGGCAATGCAAACCAAAAGCCACACCTGGCTAGTACTTGGTTAAACTTGGCATGTAGCAAAATGCCAAGATATGAAGATTCTTAATGTGCCATAAAATAAAAGCACTGACAAAACTGCAAAATTCTGGTTCTTTTATGCAGTAGTCATCATACTTGTAGTCTTCAATGCACGGGATGTGAATGTCATTGCCATTGCCAGCATTTATTGAAATTGCCCTTAAGATGGTGATGAGTGATTGCTTTCTACAGTCTGTGGTGAAAGTATTCTATCGCTATTTTTATATAGGGACTTCCAGATTTTTGACCCAGTAATGAAGAAGAAATGACAATATATTTCATAGAATCCCTACTAGAAGAGAAGAGGCCATTCGGTCCATAAGGGGGCGGCACGGTAGCACAGTGGTTAGCACTGCTGCTTCACAGTTCCAGGGACCTGGGTTCGAATCCTGGCTCGGGTCGCTGTCTGTGTGGAGTTTGCACATTCTCCCCGTGTCTGCGTGGGTTTCCTCCGGGTGCTCCGGTTTCCTCCCACAGTCCAAAGATGTGTGGGCTAGGTTGATTGGCCATTCTAAATTGCCCCTTAGTGTCCCAGGATGCATAGGTTAGAGGGGTTCGTGGGTAAATATGTAGGGATATGTGGATAGGGCCTGGGTGGGATTGTGGTTGGTGCAGACTCGATGGGCCGAATGGCCTCTTTCTGCACTGTAGGATTCTATGATTCTATGTCTGCACTGACTCGTAACAGCATCTTATCCAGACTGTCTCCTCCACCCTATCCCTGTAACTCCACACACATTTCCCATCTAATCCTTCTAACCTACATATCTTTGGACTGGCAAGGATAGTACATGCTTTTATGATGAAATAACCTCAGGTCAAATGGAGTATGTCTGGCTTCACTATTCACAATAAAACAAACACCACCAGCAGGCATAGTCACTTTGTACAATTTAGTTGATAAAGGAAATGAGTTTTGACTGGGTAGTAGGTTTAAGATGCTAAGAGATGTATGGTGGCACAGTGGTTAGCACTGCTGCCTCACAGCGCCAGGGACCCAGGTTCAATTCCGGCCTTGGATGACTGTGGAGTTTGCATTCTCCCCGTGTCTGTGTGGGTTTCCTCCAGGTGCTCTGGATTCCTCCCACAGTCCAAAGATGGGCAGGTTAGGTGGATTGATTATGCTAAATTGCCCCTTACGTGTAGATTAGGGAGATTAGCAGAGTAAATGTGTGAGGTTATGGGGATAGGACTTGGATGGGATGCTCTGTGCAAACTCGATGGACAGAATGGCTTCCTTCTGCATTGTAAAGATTCTATGTTGCTGGACAGGTTGATGCTTTATTTCTAGTATGATCCATGTATGAAACCTTTCGGGGACCTTTAATCAATTGAAGGTTTCTGCAGCCACTCAGGTCCCTTGGGAATTAAGTCAATTGTCAGCTCTTCAAACAGGCAGATGTGCAGTGTTCATTGTACTTTGTTACATATTTTGTGTGGCCAGCGTCTGGAATTATTAAGAGAGGCTTCAGACCTTGTTTGGAACAAGGAAGGTATTTATTGAATAGAGCAACTTAGGTACAGGAGGTTTATGCAGCACGAAGGCTGCTCTGGGGCACAGCCCCAGTTCTACATGCTTACTCCATGCTTCCAGAAGGTTCTGCTGAGAGACAATGCCACACTCTGGTGTGAACACTCTCGGTTTCCATTGGTCCCTCAAGTCAGGCGACCCTCTTATTGCTGTACTGTCTTAAAGAGACAAAAACCACATACACAACATCCCTCCCCCTTTAACTTTCTTATACAATCTTCAACATCAACACACTCAACCCACATTGTAAAGAAACATTATACACACGTTAGACATTTATAAATTGATGTAGTAATATTCAATGGTCAGATCTTGAGACTTGCATTTAACATAACACTTCTAGTAGTAGGCTTCAACTCGGCACAATTCCAAATATGGTCTTGTCAGGGATTCATCCATACAGGCTTGTTGCCTTCTAAGTTCTGTCCTAGACTGTGCACTGATCAAGGACGATATACATTACTCTGCGGTCAATGTCACTCTCCAATCCTCCACAGATTCTTTTTTCTGTTACACACCTTATTCTGCAATGCATGCAGGTACCAACATCACAATACAACACAGTCTTGTATCTTAACAGCTCATACATAATCTTAGTTTGTCACTTGTGGAGGAAATGGTTGTGGTACTCTATTTCTGGTACTTAGGTTGTGTCATAGAATTCCCTCTCTTCACAGCATTTCAATTCAGCATCTTTTTCATCGACATGGTGACACAGCGGTGACCACTGCTGCCTCACAGCACCAGGGACCTGGGTCCAACTCCCAGTTCTCCATCCTCCTCCCCATGTCCAAAGATATGCAGGCCAGGTGGCAATGTCCGGGGCCACAGGGCGGGGGAGTGGGCCCAGGTAAGTAGACACAGACCCAACGGGCCAAAAGATCCCTCCCCCCCCCCCCCCCCCCCTGCACTGCAGGCACTCTATGGATTCTGCTTGGACTGGAGTTATTTTTTATTCCATGCATTCACTTCTTCCTCTGCACCGAAAGTGTCCTGCACTCTGTCTTCACCAGTTGCAGTTTGGTCTGAGCCATTTCCAGCTCCATCTTCA
Organism: Mustelus asterias; assembly: GCF_964213995.1. Taxonomy (NCBI): domain Eukaryota; kingdom Metazoa; phylum Chordata; class Chondrichthyes; order Carcharhiniformes; family Triakidae; genus Mustelus; species Mustelus asterias. The sequence goes on along the minus strand of NW_027591812.1, from coordinate 21,160 downwards.
AGAGTTAATAACTTCTTCAAAGAGAAGTGTAAGGAGTTTAAAGAGCGGGAACACAGAGCGGTGACAGTTTAAGGAGCGGGAACACAGAGCGGTGACAGTTTAAGGAGCAGGAACACAGAGCGGTGACAGTTTAAAGAGCGGGAAGACAGAGCGGTGACAGTTTAAGGAGCGGGAACACAGAGCGGTGACAGTTTAAAGAGCGGGAACACAGAGTGGTGACAGTTTCAGGAGCGGGAACACAGAGCGGTGACAGTTTAAAGAGCGGGAACACAGAGTGGTGACAGTTTAAGGAGCGGGAACACAGAGTGGTGACAGTTTAAAGAGCGGGAACACAGAGTGGTGACAGTTTAAAGAGCGGGAACACAGAGTGGTGACAGTTTAAGGAGCGGGAACACAGAGTGGTGACAGTTTAAAGAGCGGGAACACAAAGCGGTGACAGTTTAAGGAGCGGGAACACAGCGGTGACAGTTTAAAGAGCGGGAACACAGAGTGGTGACAGTTTAAAGAGCGGGAACACCGAGCGGTGACAGTTTAAGGAGCGGGAACACAGAGCGGTGACAGTTTAAGGAGCGGGAACACAGAGTGGTGACAGTTTAAAGAGCGGGAACACAGAGTGGTGACAGTTTAAAGAGTGGGAACACAGAGTGGTGACAGTTTAAGGAGCGGGAACACAGAGTGGTGACAGTTTAAAGAGCGGGAACACCGAGCGGTGACAGTTTAAAGAGTGGGAACTCAGAGCAATGACAGTTTAAAGAGCGGGATAACAGAGTAATGACAGTTTAAGGAGCGGGAACACAGAGCGGTGACAGTTTAAAGAGCGGGAACACAGAGCGGTGACAGTTTAAAGAGCGGGAACACCGAGCGGTGACAGTTTAAAGAGCGGGAACTCAGAGCAATGACAGTTTAAGGAGCGGGAACACCGAGCGGTGACAGTTTAAAGAGCGGGAACACCGAGCGGTGACAGTTTAAAGAGTGGGAACTCAGAGCAATGACAGCTTAAGGAGCGGGAACACAGAGCGGTGACAGTTTAAAGAGCGGGAACACCGAGCGGTGACAGTTTAAAGAGCGGGAACACCGAGCGGTGACAGTTTAAAGAGTGGGAACTCAGAGCAATGACAGTTTAAAGAGCGGGAACACAGAGCAATGACAGTTTAAGGAGCGGGAACACAGAGCGGTGACAGTTTAAAGAGCGGGAACACAGAGCGGTGACAGTTTAAAGAGCGGGAACTCAGAGCAATGACAGTTTAAGGAGCGGGAACACAGAGCGGTGACAGTTTAAAGAGCGGGAACTCAGAGCAATGACAGTTTAAGGAGCGGGAACACAGAGCGGTGACAGTTTAAAGAGCGGGAACACAGAGCAATGACAGTTTAAGGAGCGGGACACAGAGTGGTGACAGTTTAAAGAGCGGGAACTCAGAGCAATGACAGTTTAAAGAGCGGGAACACAGAGCGGTGACAGTTTAAGGAGCGGGAACTCAGAGCAATGACAGTTTAAAGAGTGGGAAGACAGAGCGGTGACAGTTTAAGGAGCGGGAACACAGAGTGGTGACAGTTTAAAGAGCGGGAACACAGAGTGGTGACAGTTTAAAGAGCGGGAACACAGAGTGGTGACAGTTTAAGGAGCGGGAACACAGAGTGGTGACAGTTTAAAGAGCGGGAACACAGAGCGGTGACAGTTTAAGGAGCGGGAACACAGCGGTGACAGTTTAAAGAGCGGGAACACAGAGAGGTGACAGTTTAAAGAGCGGGAACACCGAGCGGTGACAGTTTCAGGAGCGGGAACACAGAGCGGTGACAGTTTAAAGAGCGGGAACACAGAGCGGTGACAGTTTAAGGAGCGGGAACACAGAGTGGTGACAGTTTAAGGAGCGGGAACACAGAGCGGTGACAGTTTAAAGAGCGGGAACACAGCGGTGACAGTTTAAAGAGCGGGAACACAGAGTGGTGACAGTTTAAAGAGCGGGAACACCGAGCGGTGACAGTTTAAGGAGCGGGAACACAGAGCGGTGACAGTTTAAAGAGCGGGAACACAGAGTGGTGACAGTTTAAGGAGTGGGAACACAGAGTGGTGACAGTTTAAAGAGCGGGAACACAGAGCGGTGACAGTTTAAAGAGCGGGAACACAGAGTGGTGACAGTTTAAGGAGCGGGAACACAGAGCGGTGACAGTTTAAGGAGCGGGAACACAGAGCGGTGACAGTTTAAAGAGCGGGAACACAGAGTGGTGACAGTTTAAGGAGCGGGAACACAGAGCGGTGACAGTTTAAGGAGCGGGAACACAGAGCGGTGACAGTTTAAAGAGCGGGAACACAGAGCGGTGACAGTTTAAGGAGCGGGAACACAGAGCGGTGACAGTTTAAGGAGCGGGAACACAGCGGTGACAGTTTAAAGAGCGGGAACACAGAGTGGTGACAGTTTAAAGAGCGGGAACACCGAGCGGTGACAGTTTAAAGAGCGGGAACACAGAGTGGTGACAGTTTAAAGAGCGGGAACACAGAGTGGTGACAGTTTAAGGAGCGGGAACACAGAGCGGTGACAGTTTAAGGAGCGGGAACACAGCGGTGACAGTTTAAAGAGCGGGAACACAGAGTGGTGACAGTTTAAAGAGCGGGAACACCGAGCGGTGACAGTTTAAAGAGCGGGAACACAGAGCGGTGACAGTTTAAGGAGCGGGAACACAGAGCGGTGACAGTTTAAAGAGTGGGAACTCAGAGCAATGACAGTTTAAAGAGCGGGAACACAGAGCAATGACAGTTTAAGGAGCGGGAACACAGAGTGGTGACAGTTTAAGGAGCGGGAACACAGAGCGGTGACAGTTTAAAGAGCGGGAACACAGAGTGGTGACAGTTTAAGGAGCGGGAACACAGAGCGGTGACAGTTTAAAGAGCGGGAACACAGAGTGGTGACAGTTTAAAGAGCGGGAACACAGAGCGGTGACAGTTTAAGGAGCGGGAACACAGAGCGGTGACAGTTTAAGGAGCGGGAACACAGAGCGATGACAGTTTAAAGAGCGGGAACACAGAGTGGTGACAGTTTAAAGAGCGGGAACACCGAGCGGTGACAGTTTAAAGAGCGGGAACACAGAGCGGTGACAGTTTAAAGAGCGGGAACACAGAGTGGTGACAGTTTAAAGAGTGGGAACTCAGAGCAATGACAGTTTAAAGAGCGGGAACACAGATCAATGACAGTTTAAGGAGCGGGAACACAGCGCGGTGACAGTTTAAAGAGCGGGAACACAGAGCAATGACAGTTTAAGGAGCGGGAACACAGAGCGGTGACAGTTTAAAGAGCGGGAACACAGAGCGGTGACAGTTTAAAGAGCGGGAACTCAGAGCAATGACAGTTTAAAGAGCGGGAACACAGAGCGGTGACAGTTTAAAGAGCGGGAACTCAGAGCAATGACAGTTTAAAGAGCGGGAACACAGAGTGGTGACAGTTTAAAGAGCGGGAACACAGAGCGGTGACAGTTTAAGGAGCGGGAACACCGAGCGGTGATAGTTGGGAGTTTGGGTGGAAAGGATGGCAGTTAGGGCACTTCAATGCTCCTCTTGCAGGATGTGGGAGGTAAGGGTCACCATTAGTGACCCTGCTGACTTCACCTGTGGGAGGTGCACCCAGCTCCAGCTCCTCACAGACCGCCTTAGGGAATTGGAGCTGGAACTGGATGAACTTTGGATCATTCGGGAGGCAGAGGGGGTGATAGATAGCAGTTATCGGGAAGTGGTAACACCTAATAACGAAGCTAGCTGGGTGACAGTCAGGAGAGGGGATGGGAGGAAGCAGTCAGTGCAGGGATCCCCTGTGGTTGTTCCCCTCCAAAATAAGTATACCGTTTTGGATACTGGGGGGGTGGGGGGGGGGGTGACCTTCCAGGGGTAAGCCACGGTGACCAGGTCTCTGGCATGGAGTCGGGCTCTGTGGCTCAGAAGGGAAAGGGGGAGAATAGGAGAGCAATAGTAGTGGGGGACTCAATGGTTAGAAGCACAGACAGGTGGTTCTGTGGGCGCGAACGAGACTCCAGGATGGTAGTCTGCCTCCCTGGTGCCAGGGACCTGGATGTCTCTGAGCGGGTAGAAAGCATCCTAAAAAGGGAGGGTAATCAGACAGACATCATTGTCCACATTGGTACAAATGGCGTAGGCAGAAAGAGCAGGGAGGTCCTGCAAGTGCAATTTAGGGAGTTGGGTAGAAGGCTAAAAAGCAGGACCTCCAGGGTAGCAATCTCTGGATTACTCCCCATGCCACGTGCTAGTGAGGCTAAGAACAGGGAGATTGTGCAGCTGAACACGTGGCTAAAGAACTGGTGCAGGAGGGAGGGTTTCAGATTCGTGGATCACTGGGAAGTCTTCCAGGGAGGATGGGACCCGTACAAGAAGGATGGGTTACACCTGAACTGGAGGGGCACCAATATCCTGGCTGGGAGATTTGCTAGTGTGGTTCGGGTGGGTTTAAACTAATGTGGCAGGGGGGTGGGGATCAGAACAATAGGTCAGCAAGCGTAGAGACTGGGGACGAGCATGGGGCCAAGACAAGGCTATCTAAGAGGAAGAGCAATCTGGGGGAGGATGAACTCAGTGGGCCTGGAGGTTTGGAGTGCATCTGCTCAATGCAAGGAGCGTAACGGGCAAGACAGATGAACTTAGAGCCTTAATGCATGCGCGGAACTTGGATGTGGTTGCAATGACAGAGACTTGGTTAAAAGGACAGGACTGGCAGCTGAATATTCCGGGGTATAAGTGTTTTAGGCGAGACATTAGAGGGGCTAGAAGAGGTGGGGGTGTAGCAATACTGGTTAGGGAGCATATTACAGCGGTACAGAGGGTGGACAATTTGGAAGGATCATGTAACGAGACACTGTGGGTAGAGCTCAGAAACAGGAAGGGCGCAGTCACTGTGCTGGGGGTATACTACAGGCCTCCCAACAGCCCACGGGAAGTTGAAGAACGGGAATGTAAGGAGATTCTGGACAGGTGTAGAAAAAATAGGGTTGTTCTAGTGGGAGACTTTAATTTCCCTCATATAGACTTGGTGAGACCACATTTGGAATATTGTGTGCAGTTCTGGTCACCTCACTATAAGAAGGATGTGGAGACACTGGAAAGAGTGCAGAGGAGATTTACCAGGATGCTGCCTGGTTTGGAGGGTAGGTCTTATGAGGAAAGGTTGAGGGAACTTGGGCTTTTCTCTTTGGAGCGGAGGAGGTTGAGAGGAGACTTGATAGAGGTTTATAAGATGATGAAGAGGATAGATAGAGTGAACGTTCAAAGACTATTTCCTCGGGTGGATGGAGCTATTACAAGGGGGCATAACTATAGGGTTCATGGTGGGAGATATAGGAAGGATATCAGAGGTAGGTTCTTTACGCAGAGAGTGGTTGGGGTGTGGAATGGACTGCCTGCAGTGATAGTGGAGTCAGACACTTTAGGAACATTTAAGCGGTTATTGGATAGGCACATGGAGCACACCAGGATGATAGGGAGTGGGATAGCTTGATCTTGGTTTCAGACAAAGCTCGGCACAACATCGTGGGCCGAAGGGCCTGTTCTGTGCTGTACTGTTCTATGTTCTGTGTCCTATGTTCTATGGAAATCCCTTAGGGCTGGGGGTCCGGATGGGGAGGAATTTGTAAAATGTGTCCAGGAAGGTTCTTTGGAACAATATGTTGATAGTCCAACTAGAGAGGGGGCTATACTGGACCTACTACTGGGGAATGAGCCCGGACAGGTCATCAAAGTTTCAGTGGGGGAACATGTGGCAAACAGTGACCACAATTCTGTAAACTTTTGGATAGTCATGGAAAAGGATGAGTGTTGTCCTATGGGTAAGGTGCTGAATTGGGGGAAGACTAACTACAGCCGTATTAGGCAGGATTTGGTGGCTGTTGATTGGGAGAGGCTGTTCAAGGGTAAATCCACATCTGGCATGTGAGAGTCTTTTAAGGAGCAGTTGATAGGAGTGCAGGACAGGCATGTGCCTGTAAAAAGGAAGGACAGGAAAGGTAGGATTCGAGAGCCTGGATAACCAGGGAAATTGTGGGTCTAATCAAAAAGAAAAAAGAGGCATACATAAGGTCCAGGCAGCTAAAAACAGATGAAGCACTGGAGGAATACAGAGAAAGTAGAAAAGAACTCAAACAGGGAGTTAGAAGAGCAAAAAGGGGTCACAAAATGTCCTTGGCAGACAGAATTAAGGAGAATCCCAAGGCATTTTATAGATACGTTAGGAACAAGAGGGTTGTCAGAGAAAGAGTCGGACCTCTCAAGAACAAAGGAGGGGAATTATGCTTAGAACCCAAGGAAGTAGGTGAGATCCTAAATGAATACTTTGCATCAGTATTCACAAAGGAGAGGGACACGTTGATTGGTAATGTCTCAGAGGGATGTGTAGACCCGTTAGAACAAATCGCAATTACAAGGGAGGAAGTATTAGGTGTTTTAGGAAGCATTAAGGTAGACAAATCCCCAGGGCTAGATGGCATCTGTCCTAGATTACTGAGAGAGACAAGAGATGAAATTGCTGGGCCTCTAACAGAAATCTTTGTTTCTTCATTGGACACAGGTGAGGACCCAAAGGACTGGAGGATAGCAAATGTGGTCCCATTATTTAAAACGGGTAGCAAGGATAACCCGGGTTATTATAGGCCAGTGAGCTTGACGTCCGTGGTAGGGAAATTGTTGGAGAAGATTCTTAGAGATAGGATCTATACACATTTAGAACTGAATAGTCTCATTAGCGATAGACAACATGGTTTTGTACGAGGGAGGTCATGCCTCACAAATTTGGTTGAGTTTTTTGAGGTGACAAAAATGATTGATGAGGGAAGGGCCGTGGATGTTGACTACATGGATTTTAGTAAAGCATTTGACAAGGTCCCTCATGGCAGGCTGGTGCAAAAGGTTAAATCTCACGGGATCAAAGGTGAACTAGCTAGATGGGTACAGAACTGGCTTGGCCATAGAAGACAGAGGGTAGCAGTGGAGGAGTCTTTTTCTGATTGGAGGTCTGTGACTAGTGGTGTTCCGCAGGGCTCTGTACTGGGACCTCTGCTGTTTGTGATATATATAAATGATTTGGAAGAAGATGTAGCTGGTCTGATTAGTAAGTTTGCGGATGACACAAAGATTGCTGGAGTTGCGGATAGTGATGAACATTGTCAGAGAATACAGCAGGATATAGATAGGCTGGAAAATTGGGCAGAGAAATGGCAGATGGAATTTAATCCAGATAAATGCGAAGTGATGCATTTTGGTAGATCTAATGCAGGGAGGAGCTATACAATAAGTGGCAGAACCATCAGGAGTGTAGACACAGAGGGATCTGGGTGTGCAAGTCCACAGATCCTTAAAGGTGGCAGCACAGGTGGAAAAGGTGGTGAAGAAGGCATATGGCATGCTTGCCTTTATTTGATGGAGCATAGAGTATAAAAGTTGGCATATGATGTTGCAGTTATATAGAACGTTGGTTAGGCCACATTTGGAATACTGCGTCCAGTTCTGGTCGCCACACTACCAGAAGGACGTGGAGGCTTTGGAGAGAATGCAGAAAAGGTTTACCAGGATGTTGCTTGGTATGGAGGGTATTAGCTATGAGGTGAGATTGAGTAAACTAGGGTTGTTCTCCCTGGAAAGACGGAGGTTGAGGGGCGACCTAATAGAAGTTTATAAAATTATGAAGGTCATAGATAGGGTGAACAGTTGGAAGCTTTTTCCCAGGTCTGAAATGACAAACACAAGGGGTCACAAGTTCAAGGTAAGGGGGGCAAGGTTCAATACAGATATGCGGGGGACGTATTTTACACAGAGGGTGGTGGGGGCCTGGAATGCACTACCAAGCAAGGTGGTTGAGGCAGACACGCTAGGATCGTTTAAGACTTATCTAGATAGCCACATGAACAGACTGGGAATAGAGGGATACAAACGGATGGTCTAGTTAGGAACACATGATCAGTGCAGGCTTGGAGGGCCGAAGGGCCTGTTCCTGTGCTGTATTGTTCTTTGTTCTTTTGTTCAACCATGTTCTTCTACATCTTGATATTCATCTGAAGTACCCTTAGATACACTGACAACACTAAGTGGCCCCTCTTTGCCAAGAGAGCTCTCCTCTTTTCCATCTCACACTGTCTCATCAAGCTATCCTTCCTCTTCATTTTTGACTTCATGTGGGCAGCACAGTGGCAGTAGGAGGCACGGTGGCACAGTAGTTAGCACTGCTGCCTCACAGTGCCAGGGACCTGGGTTTGAGACCTGTGTTCAATTCCTGGCTTGGGTCACTGTCTGTGTGGAGTTTGCACATTCTCCCTGTGTCTGCGTGGGTTTCCTCCGGGTGCTCCGGTTTCCTCCCACAGTCTAAAGATGTGCGGGTTAGGTGGATTGGCCATGCTAAGTCGTCACTTAGTGTCAGGGGGGATTAGCTAGGTTAAATGCATGGGGATGGGGATGGGGCCTGGGTGGGATTGTGATCAGTGCAGACTTGATGGGCCGAATTACCTCCTTCTGCACTGTTGGATTCTATAATTTATCAACTATTTTTAGTTAGCTGTCAGTTATTCATCTTGTTTTGGTCTTTCCGACAACTTTGATTGTTTTTGGTGATTCCTTTCTATGTTTAATGCTCCTAGTCTCTGAAACTTCTGAGTCTCATTCTCAGCTTTCGCTAGTTTTACTCTTAATCCATTTGTCTCATGTAAGCGTTGCTCCATTAGCATTCCAACCTTGATTTCTAGTACTTTGCAAAAAATTTCCAGTCGAATTATATTTTTCGCCAACTTAACATTCAGTTACTGAACACATCGGATTTCTTCCTCAAATGACTGCATTTTTTCAGAATAACTTTCTCTTGTCACCAGAGAATCACAATCATTCTTTAGTCCATTGCTCTGCTTTGCAATCCATTCAGTTTATCTGTTTGATTTCTTCCAAGATGAAACCATTATTCCCTTCGAACAACATTTCTTCCTTCTTATCTTTTAATTAGACAATTCTCCTGAATTGCTAACTTGTTCAACAATTCTTTCTCCTTTTTTGTCTATCCATTGCTATGTCCTGGCCTTGGAGCGTGTCCAGAGGAGGTTCACAAGAATGATCCCAGGAATGAAGGGTTTGTTATTTGAGGAGCGGTTGAGGAGTCTGGGTCTATACTCAATGGAGTTTAGAAGGATGAGGTGGGATCTAACTGAAACTTACAAAATACTGAGAGGCCTGGATAGAGTGGACGTGAAGAGGATGTTTCCACTAGTAGGAAAAACTACTACCAGAGGGCACAATCTCAGGCTAAAGGGACGATCCCTTAAAACAGAGATGAGGAATTTCTTCAGCCAGAGAGTGGTGAACTGTGGAACTCAGTGCCACAGAAGGCTGTGGAGGCCAGGTCATTGAGTGTCTTTAAGACAGAGACAGATAGGTTCTTGATCAATAAGGGGATCAAGGGTTACAGGCAGAAGGCAGGAGAATGGGAATGAGAATCATATCAGCCATGATTGATTGGAGGAGCAGACCCGATGGGCCGAATGGCTTAATTCTGCTCCTATATCTTATGGTCTTCCGCAGCACCCTCGAACACTGGACTGTTTCTGCCTCTCAAGCTAGTGTCTCAAGGTCATTCGTGTTTTCCAACCGACTGGTAGTTCAATCGTTCAATTGAATCTCTAGAAAATTCCCAGTAATGGCTCTGGTAAATTATACCTCTATTCTGATTTCTGCTTCAATAGTATGGCAACTCTTTCAGTCGATGATACAGGATGTCCGACATGAGTGCCCTCTGGTAAATGATACAGAGGTATCATTTACCAGAGCCATAACTGGGAATTTTCTAGAGATTCAATTGATGATGCATTTCGCTCTTTGACGAGCAGTTTTCACATCCATCACCAACTTAATAGCATCAATTACGTGGGATTTCCTTCGAGTTCCATGCTATGACCTCTGTTGCTGAGTTCTGCATGTATTTTTCTTTCGACTCTTTTTATCTTTTATTCACATCTTCATGTTCTAACTCCAGTTCCTTCACTGCTTGTTGGTGAATGTTGCACAACTTCCATTCCTTTTCATGGTGCTTGTGTTTTTTTCCCAGCTTAGATACAGCTGGGCTGCTTCTCATTAGATTACGGGTCACAAAGTTTTACTGCATTTTCTACTTACTGTAGTTCCTGGGTGAAGTTTATCCAACTTTTTTTCATCTCTTACTCTTTTTTCTTTTCTGTAGTTTGTCTACAGCTTGTCTACAGCTTTATTGTTTGCTTGCATTTCATTGCTAAAATTTTCAAGGAACCTCTCATTACAGTACAAAAGGACGGACACAACTGAATCTTGTTGCCTTCAACTCTTCAATTAATCAATAAGGGTCTTCCGTTGCCCTCTTTCTGGGTTCTCTCTCCATGCCCCCCCTCTCCGGGGTCTTCCAATACTTCCCCCTCTCTGGGATCTTCCAGTGCTCCACCCACTCCAGGTTTCTCAGCTCCCCCTTTCTACAGGGTCTTGCAGTGCACCACCCTCTCAGGGGTTTCCCAGCACCCTTCCCCTTCTCTGAGGTTTCCCAGCACCCTTCCCCTTCTCTGGGGTCTTTTATTGCCACTTCCTTGAGGGCTTGTTACCTCCTCTGAGCTCCAGTGTTACTTACTTGAAGACTTAATTTACTCTGCTGATGTCTTGCGTTGCTTGCAGACCTTCGTTATCGAATTTCCCTCTATCTGGCTCTCATCCTTTGTTCCTTTTTGTGGCTGTATCATTAAATGTTGTACCATGTTAAATACATTACCTCTTTAAATGCATTACCGCTTTAAGACTAGTTTTTTTTTACACACAGGCTGCTGTTGCTCAGACTTCCCTTTTGTAGCTATATCTTGCAACAGTGTCTGAATGTTGGTATAAAGTGTCTCCAGCTGCTGTTTCTTTCTCAAAACTGTAGCAATGCTTTTGAGTTTCAGCCATTTTGTTTTAAACTAGTTTATTCTCTTGTTTAAAACAGTTTCCAGAGCAGATCTGCTGGAAATTCCTCTGTGCAGGGGTCTATCCCTGGATCTCTTGTAGGTTCTGTTCAGATTGGGAACCTGCAATAACTCTCTGGGGCTTTTCTTCCCCTTTTTCTCTTTTAAATTCTTTGTTTTACTCATTTGTGGGACATGGGCATTGTTGAGTGGCCAGCATTTATTGCCCATCCCTAGTTACCCTTTGAGGGCAGTTGAGTCAACCACATCATTGAACTTGTTTAACTGCAACCAATATCTTCTTTGAAAAAAAAACTTCTTCAGAGATTTCACCTTTTAAAATCTGAAACACTGCTTTCTTCTAGCTGGGTATATATTCCTTCCATTTCAAACTCCTGTCCTTCCCACTCTTTCACTTTCCTTGCTTGAGGTCGATCTCGTCATTTTAGTTTTTCTTATATCTTTCCAAATCTCAACTCGGCTGGCCACACTGGGTTTGTCACTCCAAATGCCCCTCAGGGTCTGGCACTAGCCTCATAATTCTCGCTGAGTCTATCTGCCCAAGAGGTAGCTCTCTCTCCCAACCTAAATCAAACCGGATATTCACAGGTAGGTTGTGCCATTCAATTGATATCCCATCCTCGTCGCCAATGTTATATGTTTTGTGCGGCCAGTGTCTGGAGTTATTAAGAGAGGCTTCAGACCTTGTTTGGAACAAGGAAGGTATTTATTAAATAGAGAAACTTAGGTACAGGAGGTTTATGCAGCACGAAGGCTGCCCTGGGGCACAGCCCCAGTTCTACATTCTTATACTTGCTTCCAGAAGATTCTGCCGAGAGAGGACTCCACTCTCTGGTGTGAACACTCTCAGTTTTCATTGGTCCCTCAAGTCTGACGACTCTCTTGCTGTACTGTCTTAAAGAGACAGAAACCACGTACACAACACTTCAGTTTTGTTTTGAGGTACTCTTCCTCCAACAAACACTTATGCATTCAATATGCAACACCGCACCCCTGTGAGGCAGCAGTGCTAACCACTGTGCCACCGTGCAGCCCTAGTCACCCTTCAATCTTGTACTCAACAATAACTTGTATTTATGTCGCACTTTTAACATAATGAAATGACCCACAGTCTTTCACAGGAGCATTATAAAGCAAAACACCAAGCCACACGAGAGACTAGGTTAGATGGCCAAAAGATTGGTCAAAGAGGTGAGTTTTAAGGAATATCCTCAAGGAGGAAGAGAGGCAGCAGGCTGTAGGGAGGGAATTCCAGACCTTTAGGCTGAGGCACCTGAAGGCGAGGTCCAATGAAAGAGCAATTAACATTGGGGATGCTTAAGAGGCAAGAATTATCTGAATGCTGATATCTCAGGATAGTGGGCTGAGAAATTAAAGATGAAGGGTGAGGCCATAGAGAGATTGGAATTCAAGGATCAGGATCCCAAAATTTTTAGGTTAAGATGTCATGGGAATACAAGTACGGTGGCACAGTGGTTAGATCATAAGATATAGGAACAGAATCAGGCCATTTGGCCCACTGAGTCTGCTCCACCATTCAATCATTGCTAACAGTTTCTCAACCCTATTCTCCCACCTTTTCCCCGTAATCTTTGATCCCCTTACCAATCAAGAACCTATCTATCTCTGACTTAAACACACTCAATGACCTGGCCTCCATAGCCTTCTGTGGCAATGAATTCCATAGTTTCACCATCCTCTGGCTGAATAAATTCTTCCTCATCTCAGTTCTAAAGAGTCATTCCTTTACTCTGGGGCTGTGTCCTCGGATCCTAGTCTCTCCTACTAATGGAAACATCTTCCCAACTCCATCCAGGTCTTTAAGTATTCTGTAAATTAACATTGCTACCCCACAGTGCCAGGGACCCGGGTTCAATTGGGTGACTGGCTGTGCAGAGTTTGCATGTTCTCCCCGTGTCTGCGTGGATTTCCTCCGGGTGCTCTGATTTCCTCTCACACTCGTTTAATTGGCTATGCTAAATTGTCCCTTAATACCAGGGGTTTAGTGGGGTAAATACATGGGGTTGTAGGAATAGGGCCTGGGTGGGATTGTTGTCAGTGCAAGCTCAATAGCCAAATGGCCTCCTGCACTGTAGAGATTTTACGATTCTATGAATACAAACCAAGTTTGCAACCTGTCCTTATAATTAAGCCTTAAGGGAAACCATAGTAATGTTTATCTAGAAATGTGTTCAACCGTGAGCACCTTGCTAGAATTTGTTTGAAAAACATGTGAGCTTGTTAGGCCACTTCAGGGAACATGAAGAGTCAGTCATATATTGTAGAACTGGAGTTATTTATAAACCAGACTAGGCAGGGATGCCAATTTACCCTCTTTGAAGGATACTGGGTTACAAGTTTTTTTTATTGAAGAGGCAAAGGTGCGATTATAGGACAGTATTGGATGAATAAGTGCTCAGAGGATACAGGAAAAGATAGGAGCTGGGATTATAGCAGACTGCTTCAATTAAGGGTTCGTACAGGTGTGACGAGAGGGATGATATTGTACGTTGCAATGTGTACAATTTGGTTGCAACAACCTTAAGGGGCAGCCTCCCAGCCCTATCAAATCCCTGGGGTAAGTTTGCTGCTGGCTTACTTGCACTGTGTTTCATTGGTCTAAATAGCTGCCAACTGGTGGAACTCACCTGGTTCTAGGGATATGGATAAATTGGGACTCAAAATGTTAACTCTGTTTCTCTCTCTCCACAGATGCTGCCATACCTGCTGAGTCTTTCCAGCATTCTCTGTTTTTATTTCAAATTTCCAGTATCTAGAGTCTGCACATTCTCCCCGTGTCTGTGTGGGTTTCCTCCGGGTGCTCTGGTTTCCTCCCACAGTCCAAAGATGTGCGAGTTAGGTTGATTGGCCATGCTAAATTTACCCTAGTGTCAGGGGGATTAGCAGGGTAAATGTGTGGGATTACGGGAATAGGGCCTGGGTGGGATTGTGGTCGGTGCAGACATGATGGGCCGAATGGCCTCCTTCTGCACTGTAGGAATTCTATAATTCTATCTGCAGCATTTTGCTTTCATTATCAATGGAGGGGGGGGGGGGGGGGGGGGGGGGTGGCATTGCTAGTCAGGGAAAATGTTACAGCAGTGCTCAGGCAGGACAGATTAGAGAGTTTGTCTACCGAGGCCATATGGGTGGAGCTGATAAACAGGAAAGGTATGACCACATTAATGGGGTTGTATTATAGACCACCCAATAGTCAGCGAGAATTGGAGAAGCAAATCTGCAGAGAGATAGCTGACAACTGCAGGAAACACAAAGTTGAGATAGTAGGGGATTTTAATTTTCCACATATAGATTGGGACTCCCATACTGTTAAAGGTCTAGACGGGTTAGAGTTTGTAAAATGTGTTCAGGAAAATTTTCTAAATCAATACATAGAGGTACCAACTAGAGAGGATGCAATATTAGATCTCCTATTAGGAAACGAGTTAGGACAAGTGATGGAAGTGTGTGTAGGGGAACACTTTGGTTCCAGTGATCATAATGCCATTAGTTTCAACCTGATCATGGATAAAGATAGATCTGATCCTCGGGTTGAGGTTCTAAACTGGAAAGAGGCCAAATTTGAAGAAATGAGAAAGGATCTAAAAAGCGTGGATTGGGACAGGCTGTTCTCTGGCAAGGATGTGATTGGTAAGTGGGAGGCCTTCAAAGGAGAAATTTTGAGAGTGCAGAGATTGTATGTTCCTGTCAGGATTAAAGGCAAAGTGAATAAGAATAAGGAACCTTGGTTCTCGAGGGATATTGGAACTTTGATAAAGAAGAAGAGAGAGGTGTATGACATGTATAGGCAACAGGGAGCAAATAAGATGCTTGAGGAGTATGAAAAGTGCAAGAAACTACTTAAGAAAGAAATCAGGAGGGCTAAAAGAAGACATGAGGTTGCTTTGGCAGACAAGGTGAAGGATAATCCTAGGAGCTTCTACAGGTATATTAAGAGCAAAAGGATAGTAAGGGATAAAATTGGTCCTCTTGAAGATCAGAGTGGTCGGCTATGTATGGAACCAAAAGAAATGGGGGAGATATTAAATGGGATTTTTACATCCGTATTTACTAAGGAAACTGGCATGGAGTCTATGGAAATAAGGCAAACAAGTAGGGAGGTCATGGAACCTATACAGATTAAAGGTGAGGAGGTGCTTGCTGTCTTGAGGCAAATCAGAGTAGATAAATCCCCAGGACCGGACAGGGTATTCCCTCAGACCTTGAAGGAGACTAGTGTTGAAAGATATATTTAAAATGTTGGTATCCACAGGTGAGGTGCCGGATGATTGGAGGATAACTCACGTTGTTCCGTTGTTTAAAAAAGGCTCAAAAAGTAATGCGGGAAATTATAGGCCGGTAAGTTTGACGTCAGTACTAGGTAAATTATTGGAAGGAGTACTAAGAGATAGGATCTACAAATATTTGGATAGACAGGGACTTATTAGGGAGAGTCAACATGGCTTTGTGCGTGGTATGTCATGTTTAACCAATCTATTAGAGTTTTTTGAGGAGGTTACCAGGAAAGTGGATGAAGGGAAGGCAGTGGATGTTATCTACATGGACTTCAGTAAGGCCTTTGACAAGGTCCCGCATGGGAGGTTAGTTAGGAAGGTTCAGTCGCTAGGTATACATGGAGAGGTAGTAAATTGAATTAGACATTGGACCAATGGAAGAACACAGTAAGAAGTTTAACAACACCAGGTTAAAGTCCAACAGGTTTATTTGGTAGCAAAAGCCACACAAGCTTTCGAGGCTCTAAGCCCCTTCTTCAGGTGAGTGGGAATTCTGTTCACAAACAGAACTTATAAAGACACAGACTCAATTTACATGAATAATGGTTGGAATGCGAATACTTACAACTAATCCAGTCTTTAAGAAACAAAACAATGGGAGTGGAGAGAGCATCAAGACAGGCTAAAAAGATGTGTATTGTCTCCAGACAAGACAGCCAGTGAAACTCTGCAGGTCCACGCAACTGTGGGAGTTACAAATAGTGTGACATAAACCCAATATCCCGGTTGAGACCGTCCTTGTGTGTGCGGAACTTGGCTATCAGTTTCTGCTCAGCGACTCTGCTCTGCGCTGTCGTGTGTCGCGAAGGCCGCCTTGGAGAACGCTTACCCGAATATCAGAGGCCGAATGCCCGTGACCGCTGAAGTGCTCCCCAACAGGAAGAGAACAGTCTTGCCTGGTGATTGTCGAGCGGTGTTCATTCATCCATTGTCGCAGCGTCTGCATAGTTTCCCCAATGTACCATGCCTCGGGACATCCTTTCTTTTACTGAAAAATGGCAGATGGAGTTTAATGCAGACAAGTGTGAGATATTGCACTTTGAAAGGACAAACCAAGGTAGAACATACAAGGTAAATGATAGGACACTGAACAGAGGGATCTGGGAATGCAGATACATAATTCCCTAATTACAAGGACGGTCTCAACCAGGATATTGGGTTTATGTCACACTATTTGTAACTCCCACAGTTGCGTGGACCTGCAGAGTTTCACTGGCTGTCTTGTCTGGAGACAATACACATCTTTTTAGCCTGTCTTGATGCTCTCTCCACTCCCATTGTTTTGTTTCTTAAAGACTGGATTAGTTGTAAGTATTCGCATTCCAACCATTATTCATGTAAATTGAGTCTGTGTCTTTATAAGTTCTGTTTGTGAACAGAATTCCCACTCACCTGAAGAAGGGGCTTAGAGCCTCGAAAGCTTGTGTGGCTTTTGCTACCAAATAAACCTGTTGGACTTTAACCTGGTGTTGTTAAACTTCTTACTGTGTTTACCCCAGTCCAACGCTGGCATCTCCACACCAATGGAAGAAGCCAGAGAGTGGTAGTGGAGGATTGCTTCTCTGAGTGGAGGCCTGTGACTAGTGGTGTGCCACAGGGATCAGTGCTGGGTCCATTGTTGTTTGTCAATGATCTGGATGACAATGTGGTAAATTGGATCAGCAAATTTGCTGATGATACAAAGATTGGAGGTGTAGTGGACAGTGAGGAAGGTTTTCAAAGCTTGCAGAGGGATTTGGACCAGCTAGAAAAATGGGCTGAAAAATGGCAGATGGAGTTTACTGTGTTTACCCCAGTCCAACGCCGGCATCTCCACATCATGACTAGATGGAGTTTAATGCAGACAAGTGTGAGATATTGCACTTTGAAAGGACAAACCAAGGTAGAACATACAAGGTAAATGATAGGACACTGAACAGAGGGATCTGGGAATGCAGATACATAATTCCCTAAAAGTGGCGTCACAGGTAGATAGGGTCGTAAAGAGTGCTTTTGGTACATTGGCCTTTATAAATCAAAGTATTGAGTACAAGAGTTGGAATGTTATGGTGAGGTTGTATAAGACATTGGTGAGGCCGAATGTAGAGTATTGTGTACAGTTTTGGTCACCTAATTACAGGAAGGATATTAATAACGTTGAAAGAGTGCAGAGAAGGTTTACAAGGATGTTGCCGGGACTTGAGAAACTGAGTTACAGAGAAAGGTTGAATAGGTTGGGACTTTATTCCCTGGAGCGTAGGAGAACGAGGGGAGATTTGATAAAGGTGTATAAAATTATTATGGGTATAGATAGAGTGAATGCAAGCAGGCTTTTTCCACTGAGGCTAGGGGAGAAAAAAACTAGAGGACATGGGTTAAGGGTGAAAAGTTTAAAGGGAATATTAGGGGGGGCTTCTTCACACAGAGAGTGGTGGGAGTGTGGAATGAGCTGCCAGATGAAGTGGTGAATGCAGGCTCACTTTTAATATTTAAGAAAAACTTGGACAGGTACATGGATGAGAGGGGTGTGGAGGGATATGGTCCAGGTGCAGGTCAGTGGGACTAGGCAGAAAAATGGTTTGGCACAGCCAAGAAGGGCCAAAAGGCCTGTTTCTGTGCTGTAATGTTCTATGGTTCTAAATGACCATCATGCACAAGAAACCAATCATGCATCACTTAGACTAACCTCCGATTGATCACACATCCTTTAAAAATCTTAGGATAGAATCCCTACAGTACAGAAGGAGGCCATTTGGCCCATTGAGCCTGCACTGACAACAATCCTACCCAGGCCCTATCCCCTTAATCCTGTTAATCTCCCTGATGATGTGGAGATGCTGGCGTTGGACTGGTGTAAACACAGTAAGAAGTTTAACAACACCAGGTTAAAGTCCAACAGGTTTATTTGGTAGCAAAAACCACACAAGCTTTCGGAGCTCCAAGGGGCTTGGAGCTCTGAAAGCTTGTGTGGCTTTTGCTACCAAATAAACCTGTTGGACTTTAACCTGGTGTTGTTAAACTTCTTACTGTGTTCTCCCTGATACTCAGGGGCAATTTAGCATGGCCAATCAACCTAACTCCCACATGCTTGGAGTGTGGGAGGAAACCCACAGAGACATGGGGAGAACATGCAAACATCCAGCCAATTATGAATTAGCCTCACCTCTTTTGGGCCAATCAAAATGCAATATCATTGATCACAGAGTGGGTTGTGACTTGGAATGAATTAATAAGCAGCTGCTTTTACTGAAACCGTTTAAGACTTATCTAGACAGCTATATGAACGGAGTGGGAATGGAGGGATACAAAAGAGTGGTCTAGTTTGGACCAGGGAGCGGCGCAGGCTAATTGTTCCTTGTTTCTCGTTTCAAGGCTTCATTCTATGATCATCTTGCTGCTGCCAGTACAGAGCGAGACTGCGGATAGTTGGGAACCTGTCTCGGGGGCAGGGAATTCATATGGTGTTCGTGGAAGTGGAAATGACTAGGGTTGGGAAGCATTTTCCGATCAGGGCCATTGTGATCTCCTGGACTCGTTTCGATCGCCTCAGGGGGTCGGAGAGGAATTTCCCAGATTTTTTTTTTTCCCCATATTGGCCCTGGGGTTTTTCACTCTGGGTTTTCGCTTCTCCCTGGAGATCACATGGTCTGGAATGGGGGGGGTGGGGGTGAGTTAATAGGTTGTAATGAACAAAGCATCGTAGCTGTGAGGGACAGCTCGGTGGATAGGATATTGGTATGTAGATAGGCTGGAAAATTGGGGGGGGATCCTGGATTCAGGATTCAATCCTGGACCGGGGAGCGGCGCGGGCTTGGAGGGCTGAAGGGCCTGTTCCTGTGCTGTATTGTTCTTTGTTCTTTGTTTGTTCTTGTTCTTGATCAGCAAGTTTGAAACTGAAATTCGCAGAGACTGTTGTCCACAGGGAAGCAGAAGTTACAGGGAGAGAACAGAGATAGAGGGCAGGATTTTACGACCTCAGTGTGCCTGTTTTTGGGCGCAAAAATGTAAAATCGGACGTGAAGCGTCTAGTGGGAATGGTGCCCGTTTTGGCACCCGTTCCCACTTTACCGTGGTAAGAAAATCAGCGCGATCGGGAGCCCGCCCAAACTGGGGGAGACGTCAATTTAGATGTTTTTGCACTCATCGTCATGTCATTAACAGGCCGACACGCCCAATCATCCCAGCTTGCCTGCCTTTACCACCTCGCTCGCTGCAACTGGATCAGTCTGGAAAATACCTCCTCGATATAAGTCGGAGCCTGGCGCTGCATCAGTGTGGGCGAGCGAGGAGGTAAGTCTCTACGTTCAAACTGCTCCATGCTGCTCAGAGAGGGCCATTTTGTGGCAGCCATGTTACATTTCAGAACGGGGGGGGGGGGGGGGGGGGCTGTGAGTATGAGGGGGTGGGGGTGGGGGATCTCTTGTTGCTCATATGGTCCAACTTCAGACTTTCAGCATAGGGATCACTCATGGTCCTAGTGCACGCAGCTGGAACCATAGTTGCAGGTGGGAGTTTGCTGAAAACTGACAGTGATGCAGTCTCAGGGCTGTTAAAGCAACACTGTCTGTGGCCACTACTGCATGGGCTCTGGGTCTCTGCCTATGAGTGAGGGTGGGAGGGGGGGGCGGTGTTTGGCGGACTGTTACCATTCTGGAACCTGTGGGGGGGTTATGAACAGTGTGATTAGCTGGGGGGGGGGGGCAGTGGGTGGGGAGTGTGTGTTGCTGGGGACTGTGGGGGGGGGATGGGTGGGGAGTGTGTGTTGCTGGGGGCTGTGGGGGGGGATGGGTGGGGAGTGTGTGTTGCTGGGGGCTGTGTGGGGGGATGGGTGGGGAGTGTGTGTTGCTGGGGACTGTGGGGGGGATGGGTGGGGAGTGTGTGTTGCTGGGGACTGTGGGGGGGATGGGTGGGGAGTGTGTGTTGCTGGGGGCTGTGGGGGGGGGGGATGGGTGGGGAGTGTGTGTTGCTGTGGGGGGGATGGGTGGGGAGTGTGTGTTGCTGGGGGCTGTGGGGGGGGATGGGTGGGGGAGGTGGTGTGTTGCTGGGGGCTGTGGGGGGGATGGGTGGGGAGTGTGTGTTGCTGGGGGCTGTGGGGGGGGATGGGTGGGGAGTGTGTGTTGCTGGGGGCTGTGGGGGGGGATGGGTGGGGAGTGTGTGTTGCTGGGGGCTGTGGGGGGGGGGGATGGGTGGGGAGTGTGTGTTGCTGGGGGCTGTGGGGGGGGATGGGTGGGGAGTGTGTGTTGCTGGGGGCTGTGGGGGGGGATGGGTGGGGAGTGTGTGTTGCTGGGGGCTGTGGGGGGGATGGGTGGGGAGTGTGTGTTGCTGGGGGCTGTGGGGGGGGGATGGGTGGGCAGTGTGTGTTGCTGGGGGCTGTGGGAGGGGTTGAGTGGGGAATGTGTGTTGCTGGGGATGGGTGGGCAGTGTGTTGCTGGGGGACTGTGCGTGTTGCTGGGCTGGGGGGTGAGCAACATTCTTTAACCTCTCCAACTGTCTCTCCTCTTCTCCTAATTCCCCCCCCCCCCCCCCCCCCCATCCAGATTAACGGGATGGCTCTTGCGCTGCAGCCAATTGATCTTGCTGTTCTTCTGATTGCTGCTGGAGCTGAGGAGGAGGAGCTGGAGGATGAATTGCGGGCAGAGGAGGCCCAGGCCTTATCACTCGGAGAGGGAGTTGGCTGCCATTCGCCGGGTTGAGGGGTGGGGGGAAGGAGGGGGTGGGGGAGAATGGGGGTGGGGGGAGGGGGTGGCGGAGAATGAGGGAGCGGAGACCCCGACAGTTCTGCACGTGGGTGTCCTTCGAGCAACTGTCGAACATCGTGTGCTGCTGAAGGCTCCGGCACTGAAAGGAGACAATGCAACACCTGTGCCATTCGTTGCAGGACCTGGCACCTTGGGGCATGGGGGGCACTCACTCTCAGTGGCTGTGAAACTGACGGCCACCTTAAA
>NW_027591811.1:60000-73381 GCF_964213995.1 Mustelus asterias | reverse complement strand
GTCTCTCTCTCTCTCTCTCTCTCTGTCTCTCTCTCTCTGTCTCTCTCTCTCTCTGTCTCTCTCTGTCTCTCACTCTGTCTCTCTTTGTCTCTCTGTCCTCTCTCTCTACCGTCCTCTCTCTCTGTCTCTCTCTCTGTCTCTGTCTCTCTCTGTCTCTCACTCTCTATCCCTCTCACTCTGTCTCTCTCTCCCTGTCTCTCTCTCCCTGTCTCTCTGTCCCTCTCTCTCTGTCTCTCCCTCTCTCTCTCTGTCTCTCTGTCTCTAACTCTCTCTCTCTCTCTCTGTCTCTCTCTCTGTCTCTCTCTCTCTCTGTCTCTCTCTCTGTCTCTCTCTCTCTGTCTCTCTCTCTCTCTGTGTGTGTCTCTCTCTCTCTCTGTCTCTCTCTCTCTGTCTCTCTCTGTCACTCTCTCTCTCCCTGTCTCTCTCTCTGTCTCTCTTTCTCTGTCTCTCTCTCTGTCTGTCTCTCTCTCTCTGTCTCTCTCTCTCTCTCTGTCTCTCTCTCTCTCTCTGTCTCTCTCTCTCTCTCTGTCTCTCTCTCTATCTCTGTCTCTCTCTGTCTCTCTTTCTGTCTCTCTCTCTCTGTCTGTCTGTCTCTCTCTGTCTGTCTCTCTCTCTCTCTGTCTCTCTCTGTCTCTGTCTCTCCTGTCTCTCTCTCTCTGTCTCTCTCTCTCTGTCTCTCTGTCTCTCTCTGTCTCTCTTTCTGTCTCTCTCTCTGTCTGTCTGTCTGTCTCTCTCTGTCTGTCTCTCTCTCTGTCTCTCTCTCTGTCTCTGTCTCTCTCTGTCTCTGTCGCTCTCTCTCTGTCTCTCTCTCTCTCTTTCTCTCTCTCTCTGTCTCTCTCTCTGTCTCTCTCTCTGTCTCTCTCTCTGTCTCTCTCTGCCACTCTGTGGTGAACCATCGTTGGGTTTCCACTGGATAGTACTGAGCCAGGGGGCTGGCCAGTACTACAAGGATGTACATATGTTACTGTTGGGTTGTGCTATTGTTGCTGTTGGGGTTAGGGTGGGGTTGTTACACCTTTGTACTGTAGTGTTGTGGCACATCCCAGTCGGACTCCGCCTCCTGGGAGAAGTATAAAGGTCCCTGCTCTGGCTGGGACCCCTCAGTCTGGGATTGTGTATATAATTATTGGCTGCTTCATTCCAGTAAATAAAATTGATGAGCGTTATCAAACACGAGGCTAGATGCTCGGGAAATAAAGGCTTTTATTTACTGTTGTTAAACTCTCGTCGAAGAAAAAAAAAGAGAGTATGGAGCAGATCCTGAAGCCGGAACGCCTTACACTAGATCCACGTGCGGTGGGCGCCTCTAACACCTTCGACCACTGGCTGAAGTGTTTCGAAGACTACCTGGCAGCCTCCGCAGCGGTCATCACAGATGATGACAGACTCCGGGTCCTCCATGCGAGGGTAAGCGACACTGTCTACCTCGCGATCCGTGCGGCCACCGATTATACAAAGGCCCTCGAGCTTCTGAAGAAGCGTTATGTCAAACCGCCCAACGAAATACACGCTCATTACCTCTTAGCCACTCGACGACGGCAGTCCGGCGAAATGATGGAGGAATATGCGAACGAGCTCCTACAGCTCGCCAGGGGCTGTAACTGCAAAGCTGTGTCGGCAGAGCAGAGCATGAACGACCTTGCCCGAGATGCGTTTGTGGCGGGAGTCGGATCGTCGTACATTCGACTTAAACTATTGGAGAAAGGTAACCTTGACCTTACCCAGGCAATCGAGCGAGCGGAGATGCTGGAGACGGCCTCCAAAATCTTAGTATTGTATCCGGAAGACCACGTGGAGACAACGTGGCAGGAGCAGTCGCCAATCCCTCCTCGTCCCTCGGGTTCGAAATGCTGCGTAATGGCGTGCTCACACTCGGGCCAGACGACGGCAGCAGCTCCGGGCGGCCCGCGGTGTTACTTCTGTGGGGGAGCGAAGCATACTCGGCAACGGTGTCCCGCCAAGGCTGTGTTGTGCTCCGCCTGCGGTAAGAAGGGGCACTATTCGAAAGTGTGCCGATCTAAATCTAGGAACGTCGGTGCAGCCTGCGATTCTTCAGAGCTCGGCTCTTCGTCGTCAAAATCATCGAGGGGTTCGTCCACGTGCGAGGCCAGGACGACGCCATTACGGTCGACGGAGTCGGAGATGTGTGACCACCAGGGGTCGCTGAGTTTGGCGCCATCACCCACGTGCGACTTATGGGAGCGGCCATGTTGGTCAGCACCGACCGCGAACGACCAGCAGGGGTCCTCCTCGTCGATTTCAGCTGCCTGCAGTGGCGCTCATGAACCAACGGTGGCGTCGATCATCCTGGACCAGGCCAAGCCTCATAGACTTGACAAATCTATGATGAACATCCAGGTAAATGACCACGTGATTTATTGTCTGTTTGACAGCGGGAGCACTGAGAGCTTTATCCACCCAGACACTGTGAAGCGGTGTGGACTCCGGATTCAACCTGCCAAACAGACAATCTCTATGGCATCGAGGTCCCGGTCTGTCACCGTGCTAGGGAGTTGCGTGGTAACTTTGATGGTGCAAGGCACAGTTTACGAGCGTTTCAAGCTCCTTGTGTTGCTGTATCTATGCGCGCCAATACTTCTCGGACTAAACTTCATGGTCCACTTGAGGAGTGTAACCCTACAGTACGGTGGGCCACTCCCTTCACTGGCAGTGGGAGAACAGCAGCAGCCTCCAAATTGCCCAACGCGCCCCGCCTGTAGCCTCTTGACGCTGAAGATCACCACACCCTCCCTGTTCCAGAATCTTGTGCCAGGCTGCAAGCCCATCGCGACTAAAAGTAGGCGTTACAGCGCTGAGGATCGGATCTTCATTAGATCTGAGGTTCAGCGGCTCCTCAAAGAAAGCATCATACAACCCAGCGCTAGTCCGTGGAGGGCGCAGGTCGTGGTGGTCAAGAGCGGGAACAAATCTCGGATGGTCATTGACGCTGGATGCGTATCCTCTCCCGCGCATATCTGATATGGTCAATCAGATTGCGCAGTACCGGGTGTTCTCCACCATAGACCTCAAGTCTGCCTACCACCAACTCCCCATTCGCCCAGAGGACCAACAATACACGGCTTTTGAGGCAGATGGTCACTTGTATCACTTTCTCAGGGTTCCCTTTGGTGTCACCAATGGGGTCTCGGTCTTCCAGCGTGCCATGGACCGAATGGTGGACCAGAACGGGCTGCGGGCTACCTTCCCGTACCTGGATAACGTCACCATCTGCGGCCATGACCAGCAGGACCACGACACGAACCTCCTGAATTTCCTACGCACTGCATCTCGCCTGAACTTGACCTACAACAGGGAGAAGTGTGTGTTTCGTACACGCCGTTTAGCCATCCTAGGATACGTGGTGGAAAACGGGGTCATTGGCCCTGATCCAGACCGTATGCGCCCCCTTTCTGAATTTCCCTTGCCCACTAGTGCAAAAGCACTGAGAAGATGCTTAAGCTTCTTCTCTTATTATGCGCAGTGGGTTCCCAATTACGCGGACAAAGCCCGTCCGCTCATCAAGTCCACGACTTTTCCCCTAACGCCAGAGGCCCGATTGGCCTTCGATAAATTAAAAGCCGACATCGCGAAAGCTACGATGCACGCTGTTGATGAGTCCATCCCCTTTCAGGTGGAGAGCGATGCATCTGATTTCGCCCTGGCCGCCACACTTAACCAGGCGGGCAGGCCCGTCGCATTTTTTTCCCGCACCCTCCAAGGCCCCGAAATCCGGCATTCAGCGGTGGAAAAGGAGGCCCAGGCCATTGTGGAGGCCGTCAGGCACTGGCGCCATTACTTGGCGGGAAAACGGTTCACCCTGATCACGGACCAGCGGTCCGTGGCGTTCATGTTTAATAACACGCTGAGGGGCAAGATCAAGAATGACAAGATCTTGCGGTGGAGAATTGAACTCTCCACCTATAACTACGACATCATGTACCGTCCAGGGAAACTCAATGAGCCCTCAGATGCCCTCTCGCGTGGAACATGCGCCAGTATACAGGAGGACCGTTTGCAGGCTCTCCATAATGAACTGTGCCATCCTGGGGTCACTCGGCTCTACCACTTTATAAAAGCCCGCAACCTGCCCTACTCGGTGGAGGACGTCAGGTCCGTAACAAGAAGCTGTCGGGTTTGCGCGGAATGCAAACCGCACTTTTACCGACCTGACCGGGCACACTTAGTCAAGGCCACTCATCCCTTCGAGAGACTGAGTGTCGATTTTAAGGGCCCCCTTCCCTCAACAGATCGGAATGTGTACTTCCTCAATATCATTGACGAGTACTCTCGGTTCCCTTTTGTTGTTCCCTGCTCTGATACATCCGCTGCCACGGTTATCAAGGCATTCCGTGATCTCTTTACCCTGTTCGGGTACCCCGGCTACATCCATAGCGACAGGGGCTCGTCGTTCATGAGTGATGACTTGAGGCAATTCCTGCTCTCATACGGGATTGCCTCGAGTAGGACCACGAGCTACAACCCTAGGGGTAACGGACAGGTGGAACGTGAGAATGCTACAGTCTGGAAGGCTGTCTTACTGGCGTTGAAGTCAAAAAGTCTTCCAGTCTCCCGTTGGCAAGTGGTGCTCCCTGATGCGCTCCATTCTATTCGCTCCCTCCTGTGTACGGCAACCAATGCTACTCCCCATGAGAGGATGTTTTCATTCCCTCGGAAGTCTTCCTCGGGGACCTCATTACCATCTTGGTTGACGTACTCAGGACCCGTCCTCCTGCGGCGACATGCAAGGGCCCGCAAGTCCGACCCGTTGGTCGAACAGGTCCATCTCCTCCATGCCAACCCTCAGTATGCCTATGTGGCATACCCTGACGGGCGAGAGGACACGGTCTCGATCCGAGACCTGGCGCCAGCAGGGGACGTAGCAACCCCTGTCGCTCCCATACTCCCTGTTACAAACCCCTTAACTCTTGTTTCTCCCCCGGACACGGCGTGGGCAGCATCGGGACCATTGCTTAACCCTTTTACTCCTTGCCTGAGTCCAGAGGATGGTCGCCACTGCAGGGCGTGTCAGGACCCCATGGACTACTGTCACCTCAGGGTCAACCGGCCTGTGAGTCCGTGGAAGAACAGCTGGACGCCGCCTTGGGGAGAACGCCACCGCAAGTGCCTACTCCGGTGTCACCGCCGGTATTGAGGAGGTCACAACGACGGTACGGTCCCCCTGACCGTCTGAACTTATAGACTGCTGACACTTTATTCTGTTTTTTTGAACCCCGCTGGCCTTTGTTCTCAAAGGAGGGGTGAATGTGGTGAACCATCATTGGTTCCCACTGGATAGTACTGAGCCAGGGTCTGGCCAGTACTACAAGGATGTACATATGTTATTGTTGGGTTGTGCTACTTGTTGCTGTTGGGGTTAGGGTGGGGTTGTTACACCTTTGTACTGTAGTGTTGTGGTACATCCCAGTCGGGCTCCGCCTTCTGGGAGAGGTATAAAGGTCCCTGCTCTGGCTGGGACCCCTTCAGTCTGGAATCGTGTATATAATTACTGGCTGCTTCATTACAGTAAATAAAAGCCTTTATTTCCCGAGCATCAGGCCTCGTGTTTGATAACGCGCATCACACTCCCTGTTTCTCTCTGTCTCTCTCTCTCACAGCCATTTCTGAAGCTCTCGACAAGGTGACGAATGAATTTAAGTTCAACATTTCAATCCAACATCATTTCCACATCTACGCCAACCAATCCAGCAGCCTGTCCCATGTGGCACTGGACATCATGGAGGAGATTAGACAGCGAGTCGGGGGAGTCTATGAGGGAATAGGTCTCCTGGGCTACACCTCAACACTGATGATGCTTTACCTGTACATCCAGTGAGTCCGCTGCACTCTGTATCTAACCCCGTGCTGTACCTGTCCTGGGAGTGTTTGATGGGGACAGTGTAGAGGGAGCTTTACTCTGTATCTAACCCCGTGCTGATCCTGTCCTGGGAGTGTTTGATGGGGACAGTGTAGAGGGAGCTTTACTCTGTATCTAACGCCGTGCTGTACCTGTCCTGGGAGTGTTTGATGGGGGACAGTGTAGAGGGAGCTTTACTCTGTATCTAACCCCGTGCTGTACCTGTCCTGGGAGTGTTTGATGGGGGACAGTGGAGAGGGAGCTTTACTCTGTATCTAACCTCATGCTGTACCTGTCCTGGGAGTGTTTGATGGGGGACAGTGGAGAGGGAGCTTTACTCTGTATCTAACCCTGTGCTGTACCTGTCCTGGGAGTGTTTGATGGGGGACAGTGTAGAGGGAGCTTTACTCTGTATCTAACCCCGTGCTGTACCTGTCCTGGGAGTGTTTGATGGGGGACAGTGGAGAGGGAGCTTTACGCTGTATCTAACCCTGTGCTGTACCTGTCCTGGGAGTGTTTGATGGGGACAGTGAAGAGGGAGCTTTACTCTGTATCTAACCTCGTGCTGTACCTGTCCTGGGAGTGTTTGATGGGGGACAGTGTAGAGGGAGCTTTACTCTGTATCTAACCCTGTGCTGGACCTGTCCTGGGAGTGTTTGATGGGTGACAGTGTAGAGGGAGCTTTACTCTGTATCTAACCCCGTGCTGTACCTGTCCTGGGAGTGTTTGATGGGGACAGTGGCGAGGGAGCTTGACTCTGTATCTAACCCCGTGCTGTACCTGTCCTGGGAGTGTTTGATGGGGGACAGTGTAGAGGGAGCTTTACTCTGTATCTAACCCTGTGCTGTACCTGTCCTGGGAGTGTTTGATGGGGGACAGTGTAGAGGGAGCTTTACTCTGTATCTAAGCCCGTGCTGTACCTGTCCTGGGAGTGTTTGATGGGGGACAGTGGAGAGGGAGCTTTACTCTGTATCTAACCCTGTGCTGTACCTGTCCTGGGAGTGTTTGATGGGGACAGTGAAGAGGGAGCTTTACTCTGTATCTAACCTCGTGCTGTACCTGTCCTGGGAGTGTTTGATGGGGGACAGTGTAGAGGGAGCTTTACTCTGTATCTAACCCTGTGCTGTACCTGTCCTGGGAGTGTTTGATGGGGGACAGTGTAGAGGGAGCTTTACTCTGTATCTAACCCTGTGCTGTACCTGTCCTGGGAGTGTTTGATGGGGGACAGTGTAGAGGGAGCTTTACTCTGTATCTAACCCCGTGCTGTACCTGTCCTGGGAGTGTTTGATGGTGGACAGTGTAGAGGGAGCATTACTCTGTATCTAACCCCGTGCTGTACCTGTCCTGGGAGTGTTTGATGGGGGACAGTGTAGAGGGAGCTTTACTCTGTATCTAACCCCGTGCTGTACCTGTCCTGGGAGTGGTGGATGGGGGGACAGTGTAGTGGGAGCTTTACTCTGTATCTAACCCCGTGCTGTACCTGTCCTGGGGGTGTTTGATGGGGGACAGTGTAGAGGGAGCTTTACTCTGTATCTAACCCCGTGCTGTACCTGTCCTGGGGGTGTTTGATGGGGGACAGTGTAGAGGGAGCTTTACTCTGTATCTAACCCCGTGCTGTACCTGTCCTGGGAGTGTTTGATGGGGGGACAGTGTAGAGGGAGCTTTACTCTGTATCTAACCCCGTGCTGTACCTGTCCTGGGAGTGTTTGATGGGGACAGTGTAGAGGGAGCTTTACTCTGTATCTAACCCCGTGCTGTACCTGTCCTGGGAGTGTTTGATGGGGACAGTGTAGAGGGAGCTTTACTCTGTATCTAACCCCGTGCTGTACCTGTCCTGGGAGTGTTTGATGGGGACAGTGTAGAGGGAGCTTTACTCTGTATCTAACCCCGTGCTGTACCTGTCCTGGGAGTGTTTGATGGGGGACAGTGTAGAGGGAGCTTTACTCTGTATCTAAGCCCGTGCTGTTCCTGTCCTGGGAGTGTTTGATGGGGGACAGTGAAGAGGGGGTTTTACTCTGTATCTAACCCCGTGCTGTACCTGTCCTGGGAGTGTTTGATGGGGACAGTGTCGAGGGAGCGTTAGTCTGTATCTAACCCCGTGCTGTACCTGTCCTGGGAGTGTTTGATGGGGACAGTGTAGAGGGAGCTTTACTCTGTATCTAACCCCGTGCTGTACCTGTCCTGGGGAGTGTTTGATGGGGACAGCGTAGAGGGAGCTTTACTCTGTATCTAAACCCGTGCTGTACCTGTCCTGGAGTGTTTGATGGGGGACAGTGTAGAGGGAGCTTTACTCTGTATCTAACCCCGTGTTGTACCCTGTCCTGGGAGTGTTTGATGGGGACAGTGTAGAGGGAGCTTTACTCTGTATCTAACCCCGTGCTGTACCTGTCCTGGGAGTGTTTGATGGGGGACAGTGTAGAGGGAGCTTTACTCTGTATCTAACCTCATGCTGTACCTGTCCTGGGAGTGTTTGATGGGGGACAGTGGAGAGGGAGCTTTACTCTGTATCTAACCCTGTGCTGTACCTGTCCTGGGAGTGTTTGATGGGGGACAGTGTAGAGGGAGCTTTACTCTGTATCTAACCCCGTGCTGTACCTGTCCTGGGAGTGTTTGATGGGGGACAGTGGAGAGGGAGCTTTACTCTGTATCTAACCCTGTGCTGTACCTGTCCTGGGAGTGTTTGATGGGGACAGTGAAGAGGGAGCTTTACTCTGTATCTAACCCCGTGCTGTACCTGTCCTGGGGGTGTTTGATGGGGGACAGTGTAGAGGGAGCTTTACTCTGTATCTAACCCCGTGCTGTACCTGTCCTGGGAGTGTTTGATGGGGGACAGTGTAGAGGGAGCTTTACTCTGTATCTAACCCCGTGCTGTACCTGTCCTGGGAGTGTTTGATGGGGGACAGTGTAGAGGGAGCTTTACTCTGTGTCTAACCCCGTGCTGTACCTGTCCTGGGAGTTTTTGATGGGGGGCAGTGTCGAGGGAGCTTTACTCTGTATCTAACCCTGTGCTGTACCTGTCCTGGGAGTGTTTGATGGGGACTGTGTCGAGGGAGCTTTACTCTGTATCTAACCCCGTGCTGTACCTGTCCTGGGAGTGTTTGATGGGGGACAGTATAGAGGGAGCTTTAGTCTGTATCTAACCCCGTGCTGGACCTGTCCTGGGAGTGTTTGATGGGGGACAGTGTAGAGGGAGCTTACTCTGTATCTAACCCTGTGCTGTACCTGTCCTGGGAGTGTTTGATGGGGGACAGTGTAGAGGGAGCTTTACTCTGTATCTAACCCCGTGCTGTACCTGTCCTGGGAGTGTTTGATGGGGGACAGTGTAGAGGGAGCTTTACTCTGTATCTAACCCTATGCTGTACCTGTCCTGGGAGTGTTTGATGGGGGACAGTGTAGAGGGAGCTTTACTCTGTATCTAACCCCGTGCTGTACCTGTCCTGGGAGTGTTTGATGGGGGACAGTGTAGAGGGAGCTTTACTCTGTGTCTAACCCCGTGCTGTACCTGTCCTGGGAGTGTTTGATGGGGGGCAGTGTAGAGGGAGCTTTACTCTGTATCTAACCCCGTGCTGTACCTGTCCTGGGAGTGTTTGATGGGGACAGTGTCGAGGGAGCTTAACTCTGTATCTAACCCCGTGCTGTACCTGTCCTGGGAGTGTTTGATGGGGGACAGTGTAGAGGGAGCTTTACTCTGTATCTAACCCTGTGCTGTACCTGTCCTGGGAGTGTTTGATGGGGGACAGTGTAGAGGGAGCTTTACTCTGTATCTAACCCCGTGCTGTACCTGTCCTGGGAGTGTTTTATGGGGGACAGTGGAGAGGGAGCTTTACTCTGTATCTAACCCCGTGCTGTACCTGTCCTGGGAGTGTTTGATGGGGGACAGTGTAGAGGGAGCTTTACTCTGTATCTAACCCCGTGCTGTACCTGTCCTGGGAGTGTTTGATGGGGGACAGTGTAGAGGGAGCTTAACTCTGTATCTAACCCCGTGCTGTACCTGTCCTGGGAGTGGTGGATGGGGGGACAGTGTAGTGGGAGCTTTACTCTGTATCTAACCCCGTGCTGTACCTGTCCTGGGAGTGTTTGATGGGGACAGTGTAGAGGGAGCTTTACTCTGTATCTAACCCCGTGCTGTACCTGTCCTGGGGGTGTTTGATGGGGGACAGTGTAGAGGGATCTTTACTCTGTATCTAACCCCGTGCTGTACCTGTCCTGGGAGTGTTTGATGGGGGACAGTGTAGAGGGAGCTTTACTCTATATCTAACCCCGTGCTGTACCTGTCCTGGGAGTGTTTGATGGGGGACAGTGTAGAGGGAGCTTTACTCTGTATCTAACCCCGTGCTGTACCTGTCCTGGGAGTGTTTGATGGGGACAGTGTAGAGGGAGCTTTACTCTGTATCTAACCCCGTGCTGTACCTGTCCTGGAGTGTTTGATGGGGGACAGTGTAGAGGGAGCTTTACTCTGTATCTAACCCCGTGCTGTACCTGTCCTGGGAGTGTTTGATGGGGGACAGTGTAGAGGGAGCTTTACTCTGTATCTAACCCCGTGCTGTACCTGTCCTGGGAGTGTTTGATGGGGGACAGTGTAGAGGGAGCTTTACTCTGTATCTAACCCCGTGCTGTACCTGTCCTGAGAGTGTTTGATGGGGACAGTGTAGAGGGAGCTTTACTCTGTATCTAACCCCGTGCTGTACCTGTCCTGGGAGTGTTTGATGGGGGACAGTGTAGAGGGAGCTTTACTCTCTAACCTGGCTGATGTCACTCCTCTCAGGGCGCTCCTGTACCGGAAAGAATACCTATTTCGAGATGATTACGACAATTGTTACATCACCAACCAGTTCTTGGAGATTGACATCATGCGAGCAAAGACTGGGAAGAGCACCATTTTGCCGTTGAGGTTCTCGGAAGCTTGCAAGTACATCAGGCCTTGTGAGTTGAGTTTTGTGTCCACCCGACCATCGTCAGATAAACCAATGGTTCCCACTGTGAGTCACACCCGCAAAGTGTAATGAGGGATTCACAGATTCCAATCTGCCAACTCCCACAAATATTCCTATTGGTGTTCGACTCTATTCTTAACCCCACACACACACACTCCCTTCCCGTATCTGTGTCCGGAGTCTCCACATTCTGCCCCCCGCCTCCGTGCCTGCCTGGGTTTCCACCGGGTGCTCTGGTTTCCACCCAAAGATGTGTGGATTGGCCGTGCTAAATTGCCCCTTAGTGTCAAAAGATGTGCGGGTTAGGTGGATTGGCCATGCTAAATTGTCCCTTAGTGTCCAAAGATGTGCAGGTTAGGTGGATTGGCCATGCTAAATTGTCCCTTAGTGTCCAAAGATGTGCAGGTTAGGTGGATTGGCCATGCTAAATTGTCCCTTAGTGTCCAAAGATGTGCAGGTTAGGTGGATTGGCCATGCTAAATTGTCCCTTAGTGTCCAAAGATGTGCAGGTTAGGTGGATTGGCCATGCTAAATTGTCCCTTAGTGTCAAAGATGTGCAGGTTAGGGGGATTGGCCATGCTAAATTGCCCCTCAGTGTCAAAAGATGTGCAGGTTAGGTGGATTGGCCATGCTAAATTGTCCCTTAGTGTCCAAAGATGTGCAGGTTAGGTGGATTGGCCATGCTAAATTGTCCCTTAGTGTCAAAGATGTGCAGGTTAGGTGGATTGGCCGTGCTAAATTGCCCCTTAGCGTCCAAAGATGTGCGGGTTAGGTGGATTGGCCATGCTAAATTGCCCCTCAGTGTCAAAAGATGTGCGGGTTAGGTGGATTGGCCATGCTAAATTGCCCCTCAGTGTCCAAAGATGTGCGGGTTAGGTGGATTGGCCATGCTAAATTGCCCCTCAGTGTCAAAAGATGTGCAGGTTAGGTGGATTGGCCATGCTAAATTGTCCCTTAGTGTCAAAGATGTGCAGGTTAGGTGGATTGGCCGTGCTAAATTGCCCCTTAGCGTCCAAAGATGTGCGGGTTAGGTGGATTGGCCATGCTAAATTGCCCCTCAATGTCAAAAGATGTGCGGGTTAGGTGGATTGGCCATGCTAAATTGCCCCTCAGTGTCCAAAGATGTGCAGGTTAGGTGGATTGGCCATGCTAAATTGCCCCTCAGTGTCCAAAGATGTGCGGGTTAGGTGGATTGGCCATGCTAAATTGCCCCTTAGCGTCCAAAGATGTGCGGGTTAGGTGGATTGGCCATGCTAAATTGCCCCTCAGTGTCCAAAGATGTGCAGGTTAGGTGGATTGGCCATGCTAAATTGCCCCTTAGTGTCCAAAGATGTGCAGGTTAGGTGGATTGACCATGCTAAATTGCCCTTTAGTGTCCAAAGATGTGCAGATTAGGTGGATTGGCCATGCTAAATTGTCCCTTAGTGTCCAAAGATGTGCAGGTTAGGTGGATTGGCCATGCTAAATTGCCCCTTAGTGTCCAAAGATGTGCAGGTTAGGTGGATCGGCCATGCTAAATTGCCCCTTAGTGTCCAAAGATGTGCAGGTTAGGTGGATTGGCCATGCTAAATTGCCCCTTAGCGTCCAAAGATGTGCAGGTTGGCAGGATAAAAACATGGGATCACGGGGAATGGGCCTGGGTAAGATGCTCTGTCGGAGAGTCGGTGCAGACCTGATGGGCTGAATGGCCTCCTCCTGCACCGTGGGGATTCTGTGGTGCTCGGAATCCCTTCGTTCCCCCTCGCGACTCTGCATTGTGTCAAACAGCGCTCGGAACGCAGGGATGTGTAAAGAATATAATTGCTCGCACTTCTCTCTCTGTCGCAAGGGTCTTACTATATGACTGTCTCTGAGAAACGAAAGTACATTATTGGATTCACCACGGTTTTGCGACAGTCTCTCTCGGTGGTGATCATTATTCTCCTGGATTACACCGTCTTCTGGGTACTCGACATGGTTAGTTACCACCTGCAAGTGGAGGTTGTCGCACGATGTGAGTTCGATCCCCGCGTACTCCTTAACACAAGGTTCGCGGGTCCCACATTCTCCCCCACTCCCCCCGTGGGAGCGAGTCCCACATTCTCCCCCACTCCCCCCGTGGGAGCGAGTCCCACATTCTCCCCCACTCCCCCCGTGGGAGCGAGTCCCACATTCTCCCCCACTCCCCCCGTGGGAGCGAGTCCCACATTCTCCCCCACTCCCCCCGTGGGAGCGAGTCCCACATTCTCCCCACTCCCCCCGTGGGAGCGAGTCCCACATTCTCCCCCACTCCCCCCGTGGGAGCGAGTCCCACATTCTCCCCCCACTCCCCCCGTGGGAGCGAGTCCCACATTCTCCCCCCACTCCCCCCCGTGGGAGCGAGTTCCACATTCTCCCCCCACTCCCCCCACTCCCCCCCGTGGGAGCGAGTCCCACATTCCCCCCCCACTCCCCCCACTCCCCCCCGTGGGAGCGAGTTCCACATTCTCCCCCACTCCCCCCCGTGGGAGCGAGTCCCACATTCTCCCCCCGTGGGAGCGAGTCCCACATTCTCCCCCCGTGGGAGTGAGTCCCACATTCTCCCCTCACTCCCCCCGTGGGAGCGAGTCACACA
>NW_027591811.1:40000-55000 GCF_964213995.1 Mustelus asterias | reverse complement strand
ACTTGTGACGAAAAATAAACATTACTTTTTACTTTTCCCATCTGGAATCCAAACAGCTGCTGGCCAACTTGAAAGTAACGCTTCCCTCTGGGAAAAAAACTGTCCCAACTGCCAGTGACACAGTGGGTTAGCACTGCTGCCTCACAGCGCCAGGGACCTGGGTTCGAATCCCGGCTCGGGTCACTGTCTGTGCAGAGTCTGCACGTTCTCCCCGTGTCTGCGTGGGTTTCCTCCGGGTGCTCCGGTCCCCTCCCACAGTCCAAAGATGTGCAGATTAGGTGGATTGGCCATGCTAAATTGTCCCTTAGTGTCCAAAGATGTGCAGGTTAGGTGGATTGGCCGTGCTAAATTGCCCCTTAGTGTCCAAAGATGTGTAGGTTAGGTTGATTGGCCGTGCTAAATTGCCCCTTAGTGTCCAAAGATGTGTAGGTTAGGTTGATTGGCCGTGCTAAATTGCCCCTTAGTGTCCAAACATGTGTAGGTTAGGTGGATTGGCCATGCTAAATTGCCCCTTAGTGTCCAAAGATGTGAGGTTAGGTGGATTGGCCATGCTAAATTGCCCCTTAGTGTCCAAAGATGTGCAGGTTAGGGGGATTGGCCATGCTAAATTGCCCCTTAGTGTCCAAAGATGTGCAGGTTAGGTGGATTGGCCATGCTAAATTGCCCCTTGGTGTCCAAAGATGTGCAGGTTAGGTGGATTGGCCATGCTAAATTGCCCCTTAGTGTCCAAAGATGTGCAGGTTAGGTGGATTGGCCATGCTAAATTGCCCCTTAGTGTCCAAAGATGTGCAGGTTAGGTGGATTGGCCATGCTAAATTGCCCCTTAGTGTCCAAAGATGTGCGGGTTAGGTGGATTGGCCATGCTAAATTGCCCCTTAGTGTCCAATGATGTGCAGATTAGGTGGATTGGCCGTGCTAAATTGCCCCTTAGTGTCCAAAGATGTGCGGGTTAGGTGGATTGGCCATGCTAAATTGCCCCTTAGTGTCCAATGATGTGCAGGTTAGGTGGATTGGCCATGCTAAATTGCCCCTTAGTGTCCAAAGATGTGCAGGTTAGGTGGATTGGCCATGCTAAATTGCCCCTTAGAGTCCAAAGATGTGCAGGTTAGGTGGATTGGCCATGCTAAATTGCCCCTTAGTGTCCAAAGGTGTGCGGGTTAGGTGGATTGGCCGTGCTAAATTCGACGCAGGCTTGGTGGGCCGAAGGGCCTGTTGCTGTGCTGTACTGTTCTTTGTTCTTTGGACACAAACAGGCGCCGGAAGTGTGGCGACTCGAGGATTTTCACAGGGACTTCATTGCTGTGTTAATGTAAGCCTACGTGTGACACTAATAAATAACCTTTAAACTTAAACTAAACTGTTAATGGTTCTTCCCCCAACAATCCGGAAGGGTTCTTAAATCTCCAGGACACCTCATTAGGCCCCGACTAAAAATAAACTAATAGCCCATCACCTGGGTTTATCGACGATAAGAACTCAGACTGCCCTGGGCCGCAACTAAATAAAAACCAGGCCTGCAGGGAACCGGGTTACAAATACAAGCCACGGTATAGTCACAACTGAGTGCGTGTAATGTTCACTTTCTGCCCCTCTTTTTCGATCTTCTGGCAGGTGTTTTGTACGGAATGGTCTTCTTCATTGTCCTGTTCGGGTGTTACCTCACCAGACTCCGCAGATATATCTGTTCCGTCTACTACCCATCCAGGGAACGGGTGAGCGAAGCACTGGGGAACCCCAACAGGCCCGGAACAGGCCATTGAGACACCCCCCAGGTGGTCGGGGGCAGAGGCAGGCAGTGCGCCTTGGGCAATGAAAGCATGCACTGCCGGCCTGGCACCCTGGCACTGCCTGTTGGTCATCGGACACTGCGGCGCTCCCTCAGCACTGACCCTCCCACAGTGCGGCGCTCCCTCAGCACTGACCCTCCCACAGTGCGGCGCTCCCTCAGCACTGACCCTCCCACAGTGCGGCGCTCCCTCAGCACTGACCCTCCCACAGTGCGGCGCTCCCTCAGCACCGACCCTCCCACAGTACGGCGCTCCCTCAGCACTGACCCTCCCACAGTGCGGCGCTCCCTCAGCACTGACCCTCCCACAGTGCGGCGCTCCCTCAGCACTGACCCTCCCACAGTGCGGCGCTCCCTCAGCACTGACACTCCCACAGTGCAGCACTCCCTCAGCACTGACCCTCCCACAGTGCGACGCTCCCTCAGCACTGACCCTCCCACAGTGCGGCGCTCCCTCAGCACTGACCCTCCCACAGTGCGGTGCTCCCTCAGCACTGACCCTCCCACAGTGCGGCGCTCCCTCAGCACTGACCCTCCCACAGTGCGGCGCTCCCTCAGCACTGACCCTCCCACAGTGCGGCGCTCCCTCAGCACTGACCCTCCCACAGTGCGGCGCTCCCTCAGCGCTGACCCTCCCACAGTGCGGCGCTCCCTCAGCACTGACCCTCCCACAGTGCGGCGCTCCCTCAGCACTGACCCTCCCACAGTGCGGTGCTCCCTCAGCACTGACCCTCCCACAGTGCGGCGCTCCCTCAGCACTGACAGAAGGGTACATTGCCCATGGATTTTGAGTTTATTTTCACTCCTGGGCATCTTGTTCCCACCAGGAAAGGATCATCTACCTCTACAACCAGATAAGCTCAAAACGTACAACATTGCTAAATGCCCTCTTTCGAACGGTGCAAAAAAACTCCACTGACGCAGGACACACCAGCATCATTCTTGTGTTAGCTTCACGGTAAGATATAGTCCTGAGACCTTTAACCAGAATTACACTGAGCAGAGAGACAGGCCACTCAGCCCCTCTCCTCCATGCTAGTGTTCCTGCTCTTCCTCTCTCCCCCACTACCCCATCCTTCTCTACCTTCCTCCCTCGTCTGCGGTCCCAGATTCTCCCCCCACTCCCCTTTGGGAATGAGTCCCACATTCTCCCCCCGTGGGAGCGAGTCCCACATTCTCCCCCACTCCCCCCGTGGGAGCGAGTCCCACATTCTCCCCCACTCCCCCCGTGGGAGTGAGTCCCACATTCTCCGCCACTCCCCCATGGGAGCGAGTCCCACATTTTCCCCCACTCCTCCGTGGGAGCGGGTCCCACATTCTCCCCCACTCCCCCCATGAGAGCGAGCCCCACATTCTCCCCCTCTCCCCCCGTGGGAGCGAGTCCCACATTCTCCCCCCACACCCCCCGTGGGAGCGAGTCCCACATTCTCCCCCACTCCCCCCGTGGGAGCGAGTCCCACATTACCCCCCACTCCCCCCGTGGGAGCGAGTCCCACATTCTCCCCCCACTCCTCCCGCGGGAGCGAGTCCCACATTCTCCCCTCACTCCCCCCGTGGGAGCGAGTCCCACATTCTCCCCCTCTCCCCCATGGGAGCGAGTCCCACATTTTCCCCCACTCCCCCCATGGGAGCGAGTCCCACATTCTCCCCCACTCCCCCCATGGGAGCGTGTCCCACATTCTACCCCACTCCCCCCGTGGGAGCAAGTCCCACATTC
The DNA here is from genome assembly GCF_964213995.1 of Mustelus asterias. NCBI lineage: Eukaryota > Metazoa > Chordata > Chondrichthyes > Carcharhiniformes > Triakidae > Mustelus > Mustelus asterias. The sequence goes on along the minus strand of NW_027591811.1, from coordinate 51,497 downwards.
TCCCCCACTCCCCCGTGGGAGTGAGTCCCACATTCTGCCCCCCTCTCCCCCCGTGGGAGCGAGTCCCACATTCTCCCCCACTCCCCCCGTGGGAGCGAGTCCCACATTCTCCCCCCACTCCCCCCGTGGGAGTGAGTCCCACATTCTCCCCCACTCCCCCCATGGGAGCGAGTCCCACATTCTCCCCCACTTTCTTTGTGGATGTGTTTCCCCAGGTACAAGGTGTTTGCTTGGATTGCTGCGTTCACAGGCTTGGCCCAGGAATACTGCATGGCATGCGGACGTATAGCTGAAGATGGAGACCACGACCTCTTTGTCCCCTGTATCACCCCTGGCTGCAAAGGTACTGAGGATCATCACACACGCACCAGGTCAAAGGTCGTTTTTTGTCATTCACATATTGGTTCCAAAAATCAGTGGAGTTGCGGATAGTGAAGAGGATTGTCAGAGAATACAGCAGGATGCACCCTGGATAGAGTGGACGTGGAGAGGATGTTTCCACTAGTAGGAAAAACCAGAACCAGAGGGCACAACCTCAGGCTAAAGGGACGATCCTTTAAAACAGAAATGAGGAGGAATTTCTTCAACGGTGAATCTGTGGAACTCTTTGCCGCAGAAGGCTGTGGAGGCCGGGTCATTGAGTGTCTTCAAGACAGAGATAGATAGGTTCTTGATTAATAAGGGGATCAGGGGTTATGGGGAAAAGGCAGGAGAATGGGGTGGGGAAAATATCAGCCATGATTGAATGGCGGAGCAGACTCGATGGGCCGAGTGGCCTCATTCTGCTCCTATGTCTTATGGTCTTGTATAGACTGGTTGGAGACTTGGATGGAGAATTGGCAGATGGAGTTTAACCCGGACAAGAGTGAGATATTGCAGTTTGGAAGGTCCAATGCATGTCGGAATTATAGAGTAAATGGTAGAACCGTTCGGAATATTGACAGGCAGAGGGATCTGGGCGTACAGGTACACAGGTCACAGAAAGTGGCAACGCAGGTGGATAAGGTCGTCAGGAAGGCATACGGCATGCTTGCCTTCATCATTCGGGGCATTGAGTTTAAAAGTTGGCAGCTGTAAGAACCTTAGTTAGGCCTCATTGTGAACAATTCTGATCGCCACACTACCAGAAGGATGTGGAAGCTTTGGAGAGGGTACAGAAGTGGTTTACCAGGATGTTGCCTGGTCTGGAGGGTATTAGTTATGAGGAGAGGCTGGAGATACTTGGTTTGTTCTCACTAGAATGACAGAGATTGGCGGGGGGCGGTGGTGGGTGTCCTGATAGGGGTGGCACGGTGGGTTAGCACTGCTGCCTCGCAGCACCAGGTACCCAGGTTCGATTCCCGGCTCGGGTCACTGTCTGTGTGGAGTTTGCACGTTCTCCCCGTGTCTGCGTGGGTTTCCTCCGGGTACTCTGGTTTCCTCCCACAGTCCAAAGATGGATTGGTGGGTTGGCCATGCTAAATTGCCCCTTAGTGTCAGGGGGACTAGCTAGGGTAAATGGGGTTAGGGCCTGGGTGGGTTTGTGGTTGGTGCAGACTTGATGGGCCGAATGGCCTCCTTCTGCACTGTAGGATTCTATGATTCTATGATAGAGTTTACAAGACTATGAGATGCATAGAACATAGAGGATTAGAACATTACAGCACAGTACAGGCCCTTCGGCCCTCAATGTTGCACCGACCAGTGAAACCAATCTAAAGCCCATCTAACCTACACTATTCCAATATCATCCATATGTTTATCCAATAACCATTTAAATGCCCTTAATGTTGACGAGTCCACTACTGTTGCAGGCAGGGCATTCCACGCCCTTACTACTCTCTGAGTAAAGAACCTACCTCTAACATCTGTCCTATATCTATCACCCCTCAATTTAAAGCTATGTCCCCTTGTGCTAGCCGTCACCATCCGAGGAAAAAGGCTCTCACTATCCACCCTATCTAATCCTCTGATCATCTTGTATGCCTCTATTAAGTCACCTCTTAACCTTCTTCTCTCTAATGAAAACAGCCTCAAGTCACTCAGCCTTTCCTCATAAGACCTTCCCACCATACCAGGCAACATCCTGGTAAATCTCCTCTGCACCCTTTCCAATGCTTCCACATCTTTCCTATAACGCGGTGACCAGAACTGTACGCAATACTCCAAGTGCGGCCGCACCAGAGTTTTGTCCAGCTGCAACATGACATCATGGCTCCGAAACTCAATCCCTCTACCAATAAAAGCTAACACACCATACACCTTCTTAACAACCCTATCAACCTGGGTGCCAACTTTCAGGGATCTATGCATATGGACACCGAGATCTCTCTGTTCATCCACACTACCAAGTATCTTACCATGAGCCCAGTACTCTGTATTCCAGTTACTCCTTCCAAAGTGAATCACCTCACACTTTTCCGCATTAAACTCCATTTGCCACCTCTCTGCCCAGCTCTGCAGCTTATCTATGTCCCTCTGTAACCTGCAACATCCTTCCGCACTGTCCACAACTCCACCGACTTTAGTGTCAACCGCAAATTTACTAACCCATCCTTCTACGCCCTCATCCAGGTCATTTATAAAAATGACAAACAGCAGTGGCCCCAAAACAGATCCTTGCGGTACACCACTAGTAACTGAACTCCAGGATGAACATTTCCCATCAACCACCACCCTCTGTCTTCTTACAGCTCGCCAATTCCTGATCCAAACCGCTAAATCACCCTCAAACCCATGCCTCCGTATTTTCTGCAATAGCTTACCGTGGGGAACCTTATCAAACGCTTTGCTGAAATCCATATACACCACATCAACTGCTTTACCCTCATCCACCTCTTTGGTCACCTTCTCAAAGAACTCAATAAGGTTTGTGAGGCACGACCTACCTTTCACAAAACCGTATTGACTATCCCTAATCAAATTGTTCCTTTCTAGATGATTATAAATCCTATCTCTTATAATCCTTTCCAAACTTTGCCCACAACAGAAGTAAGGCTCACCGGTCTATAATTACCAGGGTTGTCTCTACTCCCCTTCTTGAACAAGGGGACAACATTTGCTATCCTCCAGTCTTCTGGCACTGTTCCTGTAGACAATGACGACATAAAGATCAAAGCCAAAGGCTCTGCAATCTCCTCCCAGCTTCCCAGAGAATCCTAGGATAAATCCCATCCGGCCCAGGGGACTTATCTATTTTCACACTTTCCAGAATTGCTAACACCTCCTCCTTATGCACCTCAATCCCGTCTAGTCCAATAGCCTGTATCTCAGTATTCTCTTCGACAACATTGTCTTTTTCCTGTGTGAATACTGACGAAAAATATTCATTTAGTGCCTCTCCTATCTCTTCAGACTCCACACACAACTCCCCACTACTGTCCTTGACTGGCCCTAATCTTACCCTAGTCATTCTTTTACTCCTGACATACCTATAGAAAGCTTCAGGGTTTTCCTTGATCCTACCTGCCAAAGACTTCTCATGTCCCCTCCTGGCTCTTCTTAACTCTCTCTTCAGGTCCTTCCTGGCTAACTTGTAACTCTCAAGCGCCCTAACTGAGCCTTCACGTCTCATCTTTACATAAGTCTCCTTCTTCCTCTTCACAAGAGATTCAACTTCTTTAGTAAACCACGGTTCCCTCGCTCGACCACTTCCTCCCTGCCTGACAGGTACATACTTATCAAGGACACCCAGTAGCTGTTCCTTGAACAAGCTCCACATTTCAATTGTGCCCATCCCCTGCAGATTTCTTCCCCATCCTATGCATCCTAAATCTCGCCTAATCGCATCATAATATCCTTTCCCCCAGCTATAACACTTGCCCTGCGGTATATACCTGTCCCTTTCCATCGCTAAAGTAAACGTAACCGAATTGTGATCACTATCACCAAAGTGCTCCCCTACCTCCAAATCTAACACCTGGTCTGGTTCATTACCCAGTACCAAATCCAATGTGAACTCGCCTCTTGTTGGCCTATCTACATACTGTGTCAGGAAACCCTCCTGCACACATTGGACAAAAACTGACCCCTCTAAAGTACTCGAACTATAGCGTTTCCAGTCAATATTTGTAAAGTTAAAGTCCCCCATAACAACTACCCTGTTACTTTCGCTCCTATCCAGAATTATCTTTGCAATCCTTTCCTCTACATCTCTGGAACTTTTCGGAGGCCTATAGAAAACACGCAACAGGGTGACCTCTCCTTTCCTGTTTCTAACCTCAGCCCAAACTACCTCAGTAGACGAGTCCTCATCAAACGTCCTTTCTGCCACCGTAATACTGTCCTTGACTAACAATGCCACACCTCCCCCTCTTTTACCACCTTCCCTGCTCTACCTGAAACATCTAAACCCCGGAACCTGCAACAACCATTCCTGTCCCTGCTCTATCCATGTCTCCGAAATGGCCACAACATCGAAGTCCCAGATACCAACCCATGCTGCAAGCTCACCCACCTTATTCCGGATTTGCTTCTGGAAAGGATGGACAGGGCGAATAGTCAGATGCTCTTTCCTAGTGTGGAAAAGTCAAGTACTCGGGGACACAGGTTTAAGGTGCGTGGGGAAAAGTTTAGAGGAGATGTGCGAGGTAAGTTTTTTTACACAGAGGGTGGTGAATGTCTGGAACGCGCTGCCCGGGGAGGGGGTGGGAGCGGGTACGATAGCGGCATTTAAGGGGCAACTAGACGGATACATGAATAGGATGGGAATGGAAGGATACGGACTCTGTAAGTGCGAACGGTTTTAGTTTAGGCAGCATAATGATTGGCGCAGGCTTGGAGGGCCGAAGGGCCTGTTCCTGGGCTGTACTGTTCTTTGTTCTTTATATTCATAGCGGATGTTCGAATCAGCCAACGCGACTCTTGCGGTCAAGTTGGCGCGATTTTGTTTATGTTATTCCTCCCTTCGGAATGGGAGACCATTCAGCCCTTCCAAACTATCCCATCATCGTCCATTCCCAGCATTTTGACTCCATCTTGTTTTTTAAGCTCTTGAATGTGATGTCGCTTGGCGAGTCCCAGACTTTGTCACCCATCCCAAAACCGTGCAATCCCTCCAGTGCAGAAGGAGGCCGTTCGGCCCATCGAGTCTGTGCCAAATCTCCAACAGAGCATCTTACCTCAGTCTACCCCTCCACCACCTCCCCATAACCCCATTTAGCATGGCCAATCCACCCATCCCGCACATCTTTGGACATTAAGGGGCAATTTAGCACGGCCAATCCACCCAACCTGCACATCTATGGACTAAAGGGCAATTTAGCATGGCCAATCCACCAAACCTGCACATCTATGGACGAAAGGGGCAATTTAGCACGGCCAATCCACCTAACCTGCACATCTTTGGACACTAAGGGGCAATTTAGCATGGCCAATCCACCTAACCTACACATCTTTGGACACTAAGGGGCAATTTAGCATGGCCAATCCACCTAACCTGCACCTCTTTGGACACTAAGGGGCAATTTAGCATGGCCAATCCACCTAACCTACACATCTTTGGACGCTAAGGACCAGGGACCTGGGTTCCATTCTGGTCTCGGGAGACAGTGTGGAGTCTGTGCGTTCTCCCCGTGTCTGCATGGGTTTCCTCCAGGTGCTCCGGTTTCCTCCCACTATCCAAAAGCGTGTAGGTCAAGTTTATTGGCCATGCTAAATTGCCAACGCTATAATTAAGAAAGCTCCACCAACGCCTCTACTTTCTCAGAAGACGAAGGAAATTCAGCATGTCCGCTACGACTCTCACCAACTTTTACAGATGCCCCATAGAAAGCATTCTTTCTGGGTGTATCACAGCTTGGTATGGGCTCCTGCTCTGCCCAAGACCGCAAGGAACGACAAAAGGTCATGAATGTAGCCCATTCCATCACGCAAACCAGCCTCCCATCCATTGACTCTGTCTACACTTCCCGCTGCCTCGGGGAAAGCAGCCGGCATAATCAAGGACCCCCCACGCACCCCGGACATTCTCTCTTCCACCTTCTTCCGTCGGGAAACAGATACAAAAGTCTGAGGACACGCACCGACCGACTCAAGAACAGCTTCTTCCCTGCTGCTGTCAGACTTTTGAATGGACCTACCTCGCACTAAGTTAATCTTTCTCTACACCCTAGCTGTGACTGTAACACTACATTCTGCACTCTCTCCTTTCCTTCTCTCTTCTGTACTCTATGAACTGTATGCTTTGTATAGTGCGCAAGAAACAATACTTTTCACTGTATCCCAATACACGTGACAATAATAAATCAACTCATAGTGTTCTTTTCCTCTACCTTGAGACAGAGCGTAAATTCAAAGCTGCCTCTCTTTCCCTGTTAGGTTTCTACTGTACAGATTGTTACCAGCACATGAACAATATCTGTTCCATCTGCATGGGCCCACTGGCGTACCAGGGAGACATCGATGAGGAGGTGTAAGTAGACTTTGGGCTGGGTACTTGCCAGCCTCATCTGGCTGTGATCTCTTTCTCTCTCTCTCTCTCCGTCTCTCTCTCTGTCTCTTTCTCTCTTTCTGTCTCTCTCTCTCTCTCTCTGTCTCTCTCTCTCTCCCTCTGTTTCTCTCTCTCCCTCTCTCTATCTCTCTCTCCCTCTGTTTCTCTCTCTCTCTCTCTCTGTCTCTCTCTCTCTCTGTCTCTTTCTGTCACTCTCTGTCTCTCTCTCTCCCTCTCTCTCTGTCTCTTTCTCTCTATTTGATATTTCTGTCTCTCTCTGTCTCTGTCTCTCTTTGTCACTTTCTGTCTCTTTCTGTCTCTCTCTGTCTCTCTCTCTCTCTCTCTGTCTCTCTCTCTCTCCCTCTGTTTCTCTCTCTCTATCTCTCTCTCTCTCCCTCTGTTTCTCTCTCTCTCTCTCTCTGTCTCTCTCTCTGTCTCTTTCTGTCACTCTCTGTCTCTCTCTCTCCCTCTCTCTCTGTCTCTCTCTCTCTCTCTGTCTCTTTCTGTCACTCTCTGTCTCTCTCTCTCCCTCTCTCTCTGTCTCTTTCTCTCTATTTGATATTTCTGTCTCTCTCTCTCTGTCTCTCTTTGTCTCTTTCTGTCTCTCTCTGTCTCTGTCTCTCACTCTCTGTCTCTCTCTGCCTTCGCTCTCTGTCTCTCTGTCTCTCTCCAGAGTGAAGGCCAACATACCAATTGCCTTCTTTACTGCCTGCTGTACCTGCGCGCTTACTTTCAGCGACTGATGCACGAGGACTCCAAGGTCTCGCTGAGAATCCACCTCTCTCAATTTACACCCATTCAAATAGGAATCAGCTTTCCTTGTGCAGGAATCTCAAGGAGTTGGTTTGCAGGTGCAGCAGGTAATTAAGAAGGCAAATGGAATTTTATCCTTCATTGCTAGAGGGATGGAGCTTAAAAACAGCGAGGTTATGTTGCAGCTGTATAAGGTGCCGGTGAGGCCACACCTGGAGTACTGTGTACAGTTTTGGTCTCCTTACTTGAGAAAGGATATACTGGCACTGGAGGGGGTGCAGAGGAGATTCACTCGGTTGATTCCGGAGTTGAGAGGGTTGGCTTATGAGGAGACTGAGTAGACTGGGGCTACACTCATTGGAATTCAGAAGAATGAGGGGAGATCTTATAGAAACATATAAGATTATGAAGGGAATAGATAAGATAGAAGCAGTGAGGTTGTTTCCACTGGCGGGTGAAACTAGAACTAGGGGGCATGGCCTCAAAATAAGGGGAAGCAGATTTAGGACTGAGTTGAGGAGGAACTTCTTCACACAAAGGGTTGTGAATCTGTGGAATTCCCTGCCCAGTTGAGGCTACCTCATTGAATTTTTTTAAGACAAGGATAGATAAATTTTTGAACAGTAAAGGAATTAAGGGGAGTGGGCGGGTAAGTGGAGCTGAGTCCACAAAAAGATCAGCCATGATCTTATTGAATGGCGGGGCAGGCTCGAGGGGCCAGATGGCCCACTCCTGCTCCTAGTTCTTATGTTCTAAAGGACATTAGTGAACCAGGTGATGGGTTTTTCCAAAAATTGATCATCAGTAGATTCGCAATTGCAGAAATTTTTTATTGAATTCAAATTCCACCGTCTGCCGTGGCGGGGATTCGAACCCGGGTCCCCCAGAACATTAGCTGGAGTTTCTGGATTATTAATCCAGCGATAATACCACTAGGCCATCGCCTCCCCCCTCTTTAATGCCTGTGATGACATATCAACATAGGGGAGTCTAAAACTAGAGGGCATAGGTTAAAGGTGAGAGGGGAGAGATACAAAAGGGTCCAGAGGGGCAATTTTTTCACACAGAGGGCGGTGAGTGTTTGGAACGAGCTGCCAGAGGTAGTAGTAGAGGCGGGTACAATTTTGTCTTTTAAAAAAGCATTTAGACAGTTACATGGGTAAGATGGGTATAGAGGGATATGGGCCAAACGCGGGCAATTGGAATTAGCTTAGTGGTTAAGATAAAAGGGGCGGCATGGACAAGTTGGGCCGAAGGGCCTGTTTCCATGCTGTCAACCTCGATGACTCTATGACGATGCCTCTAATATCCCCCACAATATGATTAGTCCAAGGTAGTCAACACCATCAAATTTAAATTTAATAGGTTCTTGGTATAACTATAGGGTTCATGGTGGGAGATATAGGAAGGATATCAGAGGTAGGTTCTTTACGCAGAGAGTGGTTGGGGTGTGGAATGGACTGCCTGCAGTGATAGTGGAGTCAGACACTTTAGGAACATTTAAGCGGTTATTGGATAGACACATGGGAGCACACCAGGATGATAGGAAGTGGGATAGCTTGATCTTGGTTTCAGATAAAGCTCGGCACAACATCGTGGGGCGAGGGGCCTGTTCTGTGCTGTACTGTTCTATGTTCTATGGTATCTAAGTGCCTAATTTTACAGGTGGCACGGTGGCACAGCGGGTTAGCACAGCTGCCTCCCAGCAGCAGGGACCCAAATTGGATTCCCGGCTTGGGTCACTGTCTGTGTGGAGTTTGCTCATTCCCCCCATGTCTGCGTGGGTTTCCTCCCACACTCCAAAGATTTGCGGGTTAGGTGGATTGGCCATGCTAAATTGCCCCTTCGCGTCCAAAGATGTGCAGGTTAGGGTGCATTGGCCCTGCTAAATTCTCCCTCAGTGTACCCGAACAGGCGCCGGAGTGTGGCGACAAGGGGATTTTCACAGTAACTTCATTACGGTGTTAATGTAAGCTGACATGTGACTAATAAATAAATAAACTTTAATTCATATTGATAGGCTGGATTCAAAGCATTGAAAAGCCTGTTGCCTGTTGTAGAAATTGATAGGCAGAGGGATCTGGGTGTACAGGTACACAGGTCACTGAAAGTGGCAACGCAGGTGGAGAAGGTAGTCAAGAAGGCACACGGCATGCTTGCCTTCATCGGCCGGGGCACTGAGTTTAAAAATTGGCAAATCATGTTGCAGCTTTACAGAACCTTAGTTGGGCCGCACTTGGAATATAGTGTTCAATTCTGATCACCACACTACCAGAAGGATGTGGAGGCTTTGGAGAGGGTACAGAAAAGATTACCAGGATGTTGCCTGATATGGAGGGCATTAGCTATGAGGAGAGGTTGGAGAAACTTGGTTTGTTCTCACTGGAGCGACGGAGGTTGAGGGGAGACCTGATAGAAGTCTACAAGATTATGAGGGGCATGGACAGAGTGGATAGTCAGAAGCTTTTTCCCCAGGGTGGAAGAGTCAATTACTCGGGAGCACAGGTTTAAGGTGCGAGGGACAAGGTTTAAAGGAGATGTATGAGGCAAGTTTTTTACACAGAGGGTGGTGGGTGCCTGGAACTCGCTGCCAGGGGGAGGTAGCGGAAGCGGATACGATAGTGAGTTTTAAGGGGCGTCTTGACAAATACATGAATAGGATGGGAATAGAGGGATATGGTCCCCGGAAGGGGAGGGGGTTTTAGTTCAGTCGGGCAGCATGGTCGGTGCAGGCTTGGAGGGCCAAAGGGCCTGTTCCTGTGCTGTAATTTTCTTTGTTCTTTGTTTTGTTGTACCTGTTAATTCTCAGATACTTTCAACCAGTTTACTTACTCCAAGGTTTTACCCCGGTGCCCTTATTTGCAAGGTGGACAAAGGACAAACACAAGTAAAGGTTCAACAAGTTTATTAATAATAACACTATTAACCCTTAAATTACCCACATAAAACAAGAGGATACCCCAGATTCAAGTATACTACCCGTAAAGGTGGTTTGGTTAAACTGCAGGCCCGATTCTCTGAGTCCCTCTGGTCTGTCGTCACGAAGGTGAGTCTCGATGGCCGCTTCTTCCTTCCTTCTCTGGTCAGTCTTCCGAATGGTCACGGCCGCCTCCCCTGTCGAGTCTTCGCTGCCGTGTGCCTCTGAGTGTGTCCCTTTATCCCCAGCCTGCTTGCCTTTCCAGAAACTTCTCTGGCTTCTGGCCAATGAGGTCCCAAGAGGGGGTTCCAATACCCAGTGGGTTTCTTGATGTCTGCCTGACAGGACACCAGGGTCCGCCCCCCAGGTGTCCATCTCCATGTTGTTGAACTTGTTATCAGGTAAGCTTTCTACAGGATCTCTTGGTGACAGAAAGTCTGGCCCGATCTGGGCTTCTAACAATAGACCGATGCATTTCAATGAGGTGCCATGATCTCCTGCTAAGTCTCAAGTAGAGTGTAACGACCTTTGATGGGTGGTTGATGGGTCAGGCGCAGACACATTTGTGTATTGTACAATTGGCCTGCCCGAGGTTTGACTGTGTTTGATTTCAAAATGCTCAATTCTTTAATTTAGGATATCCAATTTTATCAGCCTTAAAACTAGGCCCTGTTTAAATCACCACAGTTCACCTTGCTGCTTGGCCTTTGATACAAATGTTACATATTAAACGTTTCATTTTGGATACTCTATATGTACTTGCATTTTTTTTTTTAACTCTCCAAGCACAGAAAAATCACCACCTTTCGAGGAGGCCGTGTAGTGTTTTTTCCCCCGAGCGTTTTATAATTTTAACAACACCGATGTACAATTACTCTCCCCAACCCTGCAACACAGGGACTCCAGCGACTCCGGGAAAGTCAAGTTATGGATGAGCGCCCTCGAGAGTATGAAGACTCGACAAGACAAAGCCAAGAAGGAACGGCGGGAGCTGCGCTCCCTCCTGAAGAAGAAGATCAAGGCGGCGCTCTACGAGGACCTGGACGTGACCGCGGAGAAGGACGCGAGGCTGAGGGCCCTCTTCCGGCAGAAGCGACTGGCCGAGGCGGCCGAGAAGGCCAGGGGGCGGCAGGCCTCGGGCCTAGCAGGCGACTTGGAATCCGGAGGACCCGTGAGGCAGAGCGGGAAAAGGTACCTCGGTAAAGAATCCCCCACACCTCCCTCGAAACAGCCCAGGGCCCTGAATAGAAGGAGGCCATTCGGCCCTTCGAGCCTGCTCCGTCATTCATTTCCATCACGGCCAATCAGCTGCCGGGAATTTTACCGCCCCGTCCACCGCAGGAATTGGAGTGGGCGAGGGGCGGACAACGGAAAGGGCCGGTGACCTCGGGCAGGGTTTTACGGTTTGAGGACGAGGG
>NW_027591811.1:0-35000 GCF_964213995.1 Mustelus asterias | reverse complement strand
GTTAAAGAGATGTGTATTATCTCCAGACAGGACTGTTTGAGAGCAGATTTTAACTCCATCTGACGAAGGAGCAGGGCTCCGAAAGCTAATGGTATTTGCTACCAAATAAACCTGTTGGACTTTAACCTGGTGTTGTTAAAACTCTTACTGTGTTTATCCCAGTCCAACGCCGGCATCTCCACATCAAGAGAAAACAACCCAAGCCTATCCAACCTCTCTTCATAACTTAAACGTTCCATCCCAGGCAGCATCCTGGTGAATCTCCTCTGCACTCACTCCAGTGCGTTCGCGTCCTTCCTATAATGTGGCGACCAGAACTGCACACAGTGCTCCAAGCTGTGACCTCACCAAAGTTCGAAACAACTCCATCATGACCTCTCTGCTTTGGTAATCTATATTCTGGTTGATAAAAGCGACAAACAAGTTATTATATTTAACCAACCCGGAACTTTAACTAAACCAGTAACATATTAATTAAAGGAAGGTTTGACTGAAATGCTGTTCAAATAAATACAAGGATCATTCAGTACCAAAATAGTAATAACAGAATTCCAGTCACACAACCAGGTCTGATGGCGTTCGGAAGCTTTTGAAGTTTTCCTGTTGATTTCTCTATCTGTAAGGCCCTTCTGACTTAGTCACTTTGGAAGCAAAAACAAGGCGGCAGATTACGACCTGAATGGTTGTAAATTCGGGAGAGGGGAGTGTGCAGAGGGACCTGGGTGCACCAGTCGCTAAAGGTAAGCATGCAGGTGCAGCAGGCGGTAAAGAAGGCAAATAGCATGTTGGCCTTCATTGTGAGAGGTTTCGAGTACAGGAGCAGGGATGTGTTGTTGCGATTATACAGGGCCTTGGTGAGGCCACACCTGGAGTATTGTGTGCAGTTTTGGTCTCCTTTTCTGAGGAAGGATGTTCTTGCTCTCGAGGGAGTGCAGCGAAGGTTTATCAGGCTGATTCCGGGGATGGCGGGACTGATGTATGAGGAGGGATTGATGAGGTTAGGATTGTTTTCACTGGAGTTCAGACAAATGAGGGGGGGGATCTCATAGAGACTTATAAAATTCTAACAGGACTGGACAGGGTAGATGCAGGGAGGATGTTCCCGATGGTGGGGGGAGTCCAGAACCAGGGGGTCACAGTCTGAGGATTCGGGGTAGACCATTTAGGACGGAGGTGAGGAGACATTTCTTCACCCAAAGAGTGGTGAGTCTGTGGAATTCATCACCACAGGAAGTAGCTGATGCCAAAACATTGAATGTATTGAAGAGGCGGCTGGATATAGCACTTGGGGGCGAACGGGATCAAAGGTTATGGGGAGAAAGCAGGATTAGGCTATTGAGTTGGACGATCAGCCATGATCGTGATGATTTGATTTGATTTGGTTTGATTTATTATTGTCACATGTATTGGGATACAGTGAAAAGTATTGTTTCTTGCGCGCTATACAGACAAAGCATACCGTTCATAGAGAAGGAAAGGAGAGAGTGCAGAATGTAGTGTTACAGTCATAGCTAGGGTGTGGAGAAAGATCAACTTAATGCGAGGTTGGTCCATTCAAAAGTCTGACAGCAGCAGGGAAGAAGCTGTTCTTGAGTCGGTTGGTACGTGACCTTAGACTTTTGTGTCTTTTTCCCGACGGAAGAAGGTGGAAGAGAGAATGTCCGGGGTGCGTGGGGGTCCTTGATTATGCTGGCTGCTTTTCCCCGAGGCAGCGGGAAGTGTAGACAGAGTCAATGGATGGGAGGCTGGTTTGGATGATGGGATTGGGCTACATTCACAACCCTTTTGTAGTTTCTTGCGGTCTTGGGCAGAGCAGGAGCCATATCATAAGACCATAAGACATCGGAGCAGAATTAGGCCACTTGGCCCATCGAGTCTGCTCTGCCATTCAATCATGGCTGATATTTTTCTCATCCCCATTCTCCTGCCTTTTCCCCATAACCCCTGATCCCCTTATTGATCAAGAACCTATCTATCTCTGTCTTAAAGACACTCAATATTTACAAATGCAATTTCACAACAGTTTCTCCCCCTCTCCCCACCTGCGCTCCCTCCACGATGAGACAGGAACCGGCTGAGTAGGCCCCGACTGCCAAAATGAAGCCTAAATTGGCGACTGTGTGTTCGCAGGAATGTGGGCGGTTGTCATAAGAACATAAGAACTAGGAGCAGGAGTCGGCCTTCTGGCCCCTCGAGCCTGCTCCGCCATTCAGTAAGATCATGGCTGCTCTTTTTGTGGGCTCAGCTCCACTTACCCGCCCGCTCCCCTTAATTCCTTTACTGTTCCAAAATCTATCTATCCTTGCCTTAAAAACATTCAATGAGGTAGCCTCAACTGGGCAGGGAATTCCACAGATTCACAACCCTTTGTGTGAAGAAATTCCTCCTCAACTCAGTCCTAAATCTGCTCCCCCTTATTTTGAGGCCATGCCCCCTAGTTCTAGTTTCACCCACCAGTGGAAACAACCTCCCTGCTTCTATCTTATCTATTCCCTTCATAATCTTATATGTTTCTATAAGATCTCCCCTCATTCTTCTGAATTCCAATGAGTGTAGCCCCAGTCTACTCAGTCTCTCCTCATAAGCCAACCCTCTCAACTCCGGAATCAACCTAGTGAATCTCCTCTGCACCCCCTCCAGTGCCAGTATATCCTTTCTCAAGTAAGGAGACCAAAACTGTACACAGTACTCCAGGTGTGGCCTCACCAGCACCTTATACAGCTGCAACATAACCTCACTGTTTTTAAACTCCATCCCTCTAGCTATGAAGGATAAAACGCCATTTGCCTTCTTAATTACCTGCTGCACCTGCAAACCAACTCCTTGAGATTCCTGCACAAGGACACCCAGGTCCCTCTGCACAGCAGCATGCTGCAATATTTTACCATTTAAATAATAGTCCATTTTGCTGTTCTTCCTACCAAAATGGATGACCTCACATTTACCAACATTGTACTCCATCTGCCAGACCCTCGCCCAGTCACTTAGATTATCTATATCCCTTTGCAGACTTTCAGCGTCCTCTGCACACTTTGCCCTGCCACTCATCTTAGTGTCATCTGCGAATTTTGACACACTACACTTGGTCCCCAACTCCAAATCATCAATGTAAATCGCAAACAATTGCGGTCCCAACACTGATCCCTGAGGCACACCACTAGTCACTGATCGCCAACCAGAAAAACACCCATTTATCCCCACTCTTTGCTTTCTGTTAGTTAACCAATCCTCTATCCATGCTAATACATCACCCATAACTCCGTGCACCTTTATCTTATGTAGCAGTCTTTGGTGCGGCACCTTGTCAAATGCCTTCTGGAAATCCAGATACACCACATCCACAGGTTCCCCATTGTCCACCGCACATGTAATGTTCTCTGTAGATTCATGGAGTCTACCCCCTCCTCACCCCACCTCCCACCCACCGGTGGGGGGGAAGGAGGGGGGGGCCTTTTTAAACATCGTGGAAGCTATGGAGAGACAGAGGGTGATGACAGAAGGCTGTTTTAGTGACTGGAAGCCAGTGGCGAACCACAGGGATTGGGGCGTTGGGCCCCCCAATTGGTCATAATTTATCTCGATGACATAGATGACTATGCGGGAGGGGGGGTAGGATTAGTAAGTTTGTTGATGGCACAAAGATTGGCCGGGTGGTTAACAGTGAGGCGGAGCGTCTTGGGTTACAGGAAGATATAGACGGGATGGTCAAATGGGCGGATAAGTGGAAGATGGAATTTAACCCTGAAAAGTGTGAGGTTGAACACTTTGGAAGGATTCAAAGACAAGAAAGTATTCAATGAACGGCAAGACATTGGGAAGTTATGTGGAACAAAGGGACCTTGGCGTCCACAGATCTCTGAAGGCAGGAGGGCATGTTAGTAGATGGTGAAATAGGCAGTTGGGACACTTGCCTTTACCAGTTGAGGCACAGTAAGAGGTCTCACAACACCAGGTTAAAGTCCAACAGGTTTATTTGGGAGCACAAGCCACGAGCTTTCGGAGCGTTGCTCCTTCATCAGGTGAGCGGGAGTTGTGTTCACAAACAGGGCATATAAAGACACAAACTCAATTTACAAGATAATGGTTGGAATGCGAGTCTTTACAGGTAATCAAGTCTTAAAGGTACAGACACGCGGCACGGTAGCACAGTGGTTAGCACTGCTGCTTCACAGCTCCAGGGACCTGGGTTCGATTCCCAGCTTGGGTCACTGTCTGTGTGGAGTTTGCACATTCTCCTCGTGTCTGCGTGGGTTTCCTCCAGGTGCCCCGGTTTCCTCCCACAGTCCAAAGATGTGCGGGTTAGGTTGATTGGCCAGGTTAAAAATTGTCCCTTAGAGTCCTGAGATGCGTAGGTTAGAGGGATTAGCGGGTAAATATGTGGGGGTAGGGCCTGGGTGGGATTGTGGTCGGTGCAGACTCGATGGGTCGAATGGCCTCCTTCTGCACTGTAGGGTTTCTATGTTTCTATGAGTGGAGGGAGCATAAAGCACAGGTTAAAGAGATGTGTATTGTCTCCAGACAGGACAGCTAGTGAGATTTTGCAAGCTCAGGCAAGTCACTACATAGAGTACCAAAGCAGAGAGGTCACGATGGAGTTGTGTAGGTCCTTGGTGAGGCCACAGCTGGAGCACTGTGTGCAGTTCTGGTCACCACATTATAGGAAGGACGTGGTTGCACTGGAGGGGCTGCAGAGGAGATTCACCAGGATGTTGCCAGGGAAGGGAGATTTAAGTTATGAAGAGAGGTTGGGTAGACTTGGGTTGTTTTCATTGGAGTCGAGAAGACTGAGGGGGCGACCTGATCGAGGTGTACAAGATTATGGGGGACAGGGTTTAAGTTTAAAAGCAAATTATTGCGGATTCTGGAATCTGAAACCAAAAGAGAAAATGCTGGAAAATCTCGGCAGGTCTGGCAGTGTCTGTGAGGAGGGAAAAGAGCTGAGGTTTCGGGTCCAGCTGACCCTTTGTCAAAGCTAAAAGGCACAGAAAGAACAAAGAAAATTACAGCACAGGAACAGGCCCTTCGGCCCTCCAAGCCTGCACCGACCATGCTGCCCGACTGAACTAAAACCCCCTACCCTTCTGGGGATCGTATCCCTCCATTCCCATCCTATTCATGTATTTGTCCAGACGCCCCTTAAAACTCACTACCGTATCTGCTTCCACTACCTCCCCTGTCAGCAAGTTCCAGGCACCCACCACCCTCTGTCTAGAAAATCTGCCTCGTACATCTGCTTTAAACCTTGCCCCTCGCACCTTAAACCTGTGCCCCCTAGTAATTGACTCTTCCATCCTGGGAAAAAGCTTCTGATTATCCATTCTGTCCATGCCTCTCATAATCTTGTAGACTTCTATCAGGTCTCCCCTCAACCTCCGTCGTTCCAGTGAGAACAAACCAAGTTTCTCCAACCTCTCCTCATAGCTAATGCCCTCCATACCAGGCAACATCCTGGTAAATCTCTTCTGTACCCTCTCCAAAGCCTCCACATCCTTCTGGTAGTGTGGCGCCCAAAATTGAACACTATATTCCAAGTGCGGCCAAACTAAGGTTCTATAAAGCATCAACATGACTTGCCAATTTTTAAACTTAATGCCCCGGCCGATGAAGGCAAGCATGCCGTGTGCCTTCTTGACTACCTTCTCCACCTGCGTTGCCACTTTCAGTGACCTGTGTACCTGTACACCCAGATCCCTCTGCCTATCAATACTCTTAAGGGTTCTGCCATTTACTGTATATTTCCTATCTGTATTAGACCTTCCAAAATGCATTACCTCACACTTGTCCGGATTAAACTCCATCTGCCATCTCTCCGCCCCAGTCTCCAACTGATCTATATCCTGCTGTATCCTCTGATGGTCCTCATCGGTGTCTGCAAATCCACCAACCTTTGTGTCGTCTGCAAACTTACTAATCGAACCAATTACATTTTCCTCCAAACCATTTATATATATTACAAACAGAAAGTGGAAAGTAATTAAGTTTATTTATTAGTGTCACAAGTAGGCTTACATTAACACCGCAGTGAAGTTATTGTGAAAATCCCCTAGTCGCCACACTCCGGTGCCTGTTCGGGTTACACTGAGGGAGAATTTAGCATGGCCAATTCACCTAACCAGCACGTCTTTTGGACAGTGGGAGGAAACCGAAGCACCCGAAGGAAACCCACGCAGACATGGGGAGAATGTGCAGACTCCACACAGACAGTGACCCAAGCCGGAAATCGAACCCGGGTCCCCGGCGCTGTGAGGCAGCAGTGCTAACCCACTGTGCCACCGTGCTGCCCCATATCATAGAAATCATAGAAACCCTACAGTGCAGAAGGAGACCATTCGGCCCATCGAGTCTGCACCGACCACAATCCCACCCAGGCCCTACCCCCACATATTTTACCCGCTAATCCCTTTAACCTACACATCCCAGGACTCTAAGGGGCAATTTTTTTTTAACCTGGCCAATCAACCTAACCCGCACATCTTTGGACGGTGGGAGGAAACCGGAGCACCCGGAGGAAACCCACGCAGACACGAGGAGAATGTGCAAACTCCACACAGACAGTGACCCGAGCCGGGAATCGAACCCGGGACCCTGGAGCTGTGAAGCAGCAGTGCTAACCACTGTGCTACCGTGCCGCCATATGGACAGGGAGTAGCTGTTCCCCTGAGTTGAAAGGTCAGTCACAAGGGGACGCAGGTTCAAGGTGAGGGCTGGGAGGTTTGGGAGGGATGTGAGGAAAGACCTTTTTACCCAGAGGGTGGTGAGGGTCTGGAATGCGCTGCCTGGGAGGGTGGTGGAGGCGGGATGCCTCACATCCTTTATAAAGGATGAGCACTTGGCACATCATAACATTCAAGGCTATGGGGCAAGCCCTGGTAAATGGGATTCAGGTGTTGCTTATGGGTAGGTGCGGAATCGATGGGCAGAAGGGCCTCTTCTGCATTGCATGATTCTATGACCCACTGGGAAGCTTTTATCAAACAAAGTTTGTTTAAGAACACAGTTAAAATATAACAAAAAGAATTAGCATATCTCTTACCAATTACAAGAATGAATCATGGTACAGTATAAACCTTCACAACTAGCTATCTATGATGTTCCAACGATGTACCCACTGTGCTGTCAACAACTACGTAGAGTGTGTATCCACTCATATAAGAAATATATGGCTGATAAACAGTCTGGCAAAGTCAAAATGTATTCTTTGAGTATTTAAGTACCAAAATACAAGAGCAGGGATGTACTTCTGAGGCTGTATTAGGCTCTGGTCAGACCCCATTTGGAGTATTGGGAGCAGTTTTGGGCCCCGTATCTAAGGAAGGATGTGCCGGGCCTTGGAAAGGGTCCAGAGGAGGTTCACAAGAATGATCCCTGGAATGAAGAGCTTGTCGTATGAGGAACGGTTGAGGACTCTGGGTCTGTACTCGTTGGAGTTTAGAAGGATGAGGGGGGATCTTATTGAAACTTACAGGTCACTGCGAGATCTGGATAGAGTGGAGAGGATGTTTCCACTAGTAAGAAAAACTAGAACCAGAGGGCGCAACCTCAGGCTAAAGGGACGATCCTTTAAAACAGAGATGAGGAGGAATTTCTTCAGTGGTGAATCTGTGGAACTCTTTGCCGCAGAAGGCTGTGGAGGCCGGGTCATTGAGTGTCTTTAAGACATGAGATAGATCGGTTCTTGATTAATAAGGGGATCAGGGGTTATGGGGAAAAGGCAGGAGAATGGGGATGAGAAAAATATCAGCCATGATTGAATGGCGGAGCAGACTCGATGGGCCGAGTGGCCTAATTCTGCTCCTATGTCTTACGGTCTTGAGTATTGGGATAGGGATCTTTTGCTGCAATTGTACAGGGCGTTGGTGAGGCCACACCTGGAGTATTGTGTGCAGTTTTGGTCTCCTTATCTGAGGAAGGATGTCCTTGCTATAGAGGGAGAGCAGCGAAGGTTTACCAGGCTGATTCCTGGGATGGCAGGTCTGTCATATGAGGAGAGACTAAGTCGGTTAGGATTATATTGATTGGAGTTTAGAAGAGTGAGAGGGGATCTCATAAAAATTTATAAAATTCTAATAAGATTAGACAGTGATTGGAGAGGATTAGATTTGGGCAGCACGGTGGCACAGTGATTTGCACTGCTGCCTCACAGCGCCAGGGACCCGGGTTCGATTCCCGGCTCAGGTCACTGTCTGTGTGGAGTCTGCACATTCTCCACGTGTCTGCGTGGGTTTCCTCCGGGTGCTCCGGTTTCCTCCCACAGTCCGAAAACGTGCTGGTTAGGGCGCATTGGCCGTGCTAAATTCTCCCTCAGTGTTACCCGAACAGGCGCCGGAGTGTGGCGACTAGGGGATTTTCACAGTAACTTCATTGCAGTGTTAATATAAGCCAACTTGTGATGAATAAATAAACTTTACAGGGTCGATTCAGAAAGAATGTTCCTGATGGTGGGGGCAGTCCAGAATTAGGGGGTCATAGTTTGAGGATAAGGACTTTTAGGACTGAGGTGAGGGGAAATTTCTTCATCCAGAGGGTGGTGAATGCGTGGAATTTACTCCCACAGAAAGTAGTTGAGGGCCAAAATGTTGTGTGATTTCAAGAAGGAATTAGATATCGCTCTTGGGGCTAAAGGGATCGAGGATATGGGAGGGGAAAGGGGGGGATCAGGAGATTGGATTTGATGATCAGCCGTGAATTCATAATGAATGGTGGAGCAGGCTGGAAGGGCCGAATGGCCTCTTCCTGCTTCTAATTTCTATGTTTCTTGCCCAGGGTCTACCGTGGGTGCACATTGGCTGGCGGTGGCAAGGCCTCTTGGGCTTTACCAATTGGGGGGAGGAGCCATTGACTGACCCAAAGTGGTCAACTGGGATGGAGTGTGGTCAACTGAATGGACTGCGCATGCCCAGAGTGGTCAATGGGGATGGGGTGTGGGGGAGTGAATCGACGGCGCATGCCCAGTGTCGGCAGCCGGGAGGGACTGGGCGTTGGACTGAACCGACTACGCATGCTCAGGGTGGCTAACGGTGATGGAGGGGAGAGCGAGCTGAATGGAGTGCCTCCGCTTCCCTGCCTAACGGTCCGCGCACGAGGCCGCGTGGTTGCGGAGTTGCTGCAACGGAACTTGCTTCGCTGGAGGGCGGCTCCCGGGGGGGAGGAGAGGAATGACAACGGCGATTGGAGAAAGTGGCTGTCAGTCACCGCATGGATGGTGCTGATTGGAGTAGATGGCTGTCAGTCACTCTGGGAAGGGTGGTGATTGGATGAGGCTGGTTGTCACCCACCCTCGGGGGCGGATGATTGGTGATGATTGGAGGAAGGGGTGTCGGTCAGCCTACGGTCGGTGCGGATTGGATGCCTGGGCTGTCAGTCACACAGTAAAGTATGCTGATTGGAGAAATGCGCTGCCAATCACCTGGTGAGGGTGATGATTGGTTGAGATGGCTGTCATCCGCCTTCAGGGGCGGGTGATTGGTGACATGGGCGGGTGACAGGTTATGATTGGAGAATGGAAGTGTCAATCAGAGTGAGGACGGTGCTGATTGGCGAAGGGGGCTGGCAATCACACAGTAAAGTGTGCTGATTGGGGAAACTAACTGTCTGTCACTCGAGGAGGGTTGTGATTGGGTAAGATGGCTGACACCCACCGTCGGAGGCGGGTGATGAGTTATGATGGGAGAATGGGGATGTCAATCAAACTAGAGAAGGTGGTGATTGGTGATGGTGGCTGTCAATCAGAGGGTAGCGTGTGCTGATTGGAGTAGAAGACTGTCAGTCAACCCGGTGAGGGTGTTGATTGGATGAGGTGGCTGTCACCCACCCTCGGGGGGCGAGCGTTGGGTTATGATTGGAGGATACGGGTGTCAATCAGACCGGGGATGGTGCTGATTGGCGGAGGGGGCTGTCAGTCAGGCTAAGGACGATGCGGATTGGCTGAAGGGGCGGGAGGAGGAGGCAGCAGGTTGGGCTGCGGCGCAGAAGGTTCTGGAGAGAGGCGGCGATGGCGGCGCGGCGAGTGTTGGTGTTGAGTGAGTGAGCGGCGCCGGGACAGAGCGTTTCCCCCCATTCCCCACCCCGATAACCCGCCTCATCTCTCTCTGTCTCTCCTCCCGCAGGTCCCAACATCCAGCGGCAATCCGGCCGCAAGGTCCAGCAGGGGAACATCAGCGCGGCCAAGGTGAGGCGGCCCGGGGCCGCGCCGCTACTCGAGGCCCAGGCTTCACACCGGGCCTAGGCCCCAACACCTGCTCCGGAGCCCCGGCACCGGCTGCAGGCCCCGCGGCGGCGGCAAGGGAGCGGGAACGGACCGGGAATTGAGTGGGAAATAACTGGCTGTTAAATGGGAATTAACCAGGAATCAACTGGGAATTCATTGGGAATTGAGTGGGAATTCATTGGGAATGAACTGGGGATTGAATGGGAATTCATTGGGAAATAACTGGCTGTTAAATGGGAATTCATTGGGAATGAATTGGGAATCAACTGGGGATTCATTGGGAATCAACTGGGGATTCATTGGGAATCAACTGGGGATTCATTGGGAATCAACTGGGGATTCATTGGGAATCAGCTGGGGATTCATTGGGAATCAGCTGGGGATTCATTGGGAATCAGCTAGGGATTCATTGGGAATCAGCTGGGGATTCATTGGGAATCAGCTGGGGATTCATTGGGAATCAGCTGGGGATTCATTGGGAATCAGCTGGGGATTCATTGGGAATCAGCTGAGGATTCATTGGGAATGAACTGGGGATTCATTGGGAATGAACTGGGGATTCATTGGGAATGAACTGGGGATTCATTGGGAATGAACTGGGAATGAATTGGGAATCAACTGGGAATGAATTGGGAATCAACTGGGGATTCATTGGGAAATAACTGGCTGTTAAATAGGAATTAACCAGGAATTAAATGGGAATAAACTGGGGACGGAATGAGAATTCGTTGGGGACGGAACGGGGATTGACTAGGTATTAAATGGGAATTAACTGGGGATTATCCCAGGAATTAATGGGCCGGGGTGGTCCCGGGGCTCGGGTGGGAGGGGTTGGGGTGGTCCCGGGGCTCGGGTGGGCGTGCCGGGGTGGTCCCGGGGCTCGCTTGGGGGGGGGCTGGGGCGGTCCTGGGGTTCGGGTGGGGGGGCCGGGGTGGTCCTGGGGCTCGGGTGGGGGCCGTCCCGGGGTCAATAATGGTGATGCATTCAGCAAATGCCCCTGTAGCTGTTCCCCAGACGTGGACTGTATTCTGTCGCGGGTTCTCACATCTCCTGTTATCCATTGCTGATCCTTCTGTGGTTGATTTACAGGCAATCGCGGATGTTATTCGAACATGCCTGGGACCAAGAGCAATGATGAAGGTACAGGAAGCGTTACTGTTGCATTGGGGGCGGGGAGGGTGCTGTAATGCAGCGACAAGCCGAACCGTTCTGTGCTCAGTTCGCTGGGACTGCCCCGGCTCAAACCAGGGACTGAGCGTCTCAGCATCCCCGGATTGGGTTCAGCCAGCAAGCAGCTTGAGCGAAGTGCGGAGATACTGAGGGTTACGGCTACTGGGATTGAGGGTTACTTTGAACGGCGCCCAGCCATTTCTCCAAGGCTGCGGGGTGGTCGCGTGTTAAATGAAGCAGTGGGAACTCTCTCCATTGTCGCACAGTATTGGTGTTGACTTGATTTAATTTTCCCCTCTCTGCAGATGTTGCTGGATCCTATGGGAGGTATCGTCATGACTAATGATGGCAATGCAATCCTGCGAGAGGCAAGTGCTTTAACCTGTATCAGTCAGCATTCGGACCGGGTTCAGCTGCTCCCTCCATTTTCCCCCCTCACTCAGAAATATCAAGCAGCTTAACTCCCCGTTTCCGTCCCCCTCTCAAGATATCTTGGGGGGGGTCGGGGGGGGGAAGCAGAGTTTGGCCTCGAAGTCTGAGCAGCCATGTTCTCCCTGATCATATTCCCACATTTTCTGATAGATAGATACCCTACAGTGCAGAAAGAGGCCCTTCGGCCCATCGAGTCTGCACCGACCACAATCCCACCCAGGCCCTATCCCCGTATCCCACCCACTAATCCCTCTAACCTAGACATCTCGGGACTCGAAGGGGCAATTTTAGCATGGCCAATCCACCTAACCCGCACATCTTTGGACGGTGGGAGGAAACCGGAGCACCCGGACGAAACCCACGCTGACACGAGAAGAATGTGCAAAACTCCACACAGACAGTGACCCGAGCCGGGAATTGAACCCGGGACCCTGGAGCTGTGAAGCAGCAGTGCTAACCACTGTGCTACCGTGCCACCCAGGCGTCTCGCCTGAGTCTAGGGCCCTGGGGGTTGGCACACGATATCCAGATCTGTTCCCATCAACTTGCTCTGTCTGCGAATGAATGAGAAGATTGATTAGGATCTGTGTATCTCTATCCCTGAACAACTCTCGGGGGAACCAGCAGCGTAATTCAGTGTCGTGGAGGGGCATGCGGGGTTGACGCCTTCCGCGCCCGCTGGGCACCGCAGGGGTTGGGGTGCGTTATCAACCCTAATAATCACATTTTAATTTGATGTTTTTAAGATGTGCAGGTTAGGTAGATTGGCCGTGCTAAATTGCCCCTTAGTGTCCAAAGATATGCGGGTTAGCTGGATTGGCCATGCCAAATTGTCCCTTAGTGTTCAAAGATGTGCGGGTTAGGTGGATTGGCCACGCTAAATTGTCCCTTAGTGGCAGGGGGTGAGTATGTGGGGTTACGGGGATAGGTTCTGGGTGGGATTGTTGTCGGTGCAGCCTCAATGGGCCGAATGGCCTCCTGCTCTGTAGGGATTCTATGATTCTAAACTGTTTCCACTGGCAGGAGAGTCAGTAACTCAAGGACGCAGATTCAAGATAATTCTGGGAAATTTCAGGGAGGGAGAAGAATTTGTCATTCGGTGACTTGTTGTGATCTGGAAGGCGCTGCCTGAAAGAGCGGTGTCACAGAGTGCCACAGTGCAGGGGAGGCCCTTCGGCCCATCGAGTCTGCACCGACACATGAAAGGTCCTGACCTGCCCACCTAATCCCACTTGCCAGCACTTGGCCCATAGCCCTGCATGTTATGACGCCAAGTGCTCATCCAGGTACTTTATAAAGGATGTGAGGCATCCCACCTCCAGCACCCTCCCAGGCAGCGCATTCCAGACCCTCACCACCCTCTGGGTAAAAAATACTTTCCTCAAATCCCCCCAAAACCTCCCACGTCTGACTTTTGACTTGTGTCCCCTGACCCTTCAACTAAGCTGCTCCTGTCCGTGCCCCATATAATATTGTACACATCGACCAGGTCAGCCCTCAGTCTTCTCTGCTCCAGAGAAAACAACCCAAGCCTACCCAACCTCTCTTCATAACTTAAGTGCTCCATCCCAGGCAGCATCCTGGTGAATCTCCTCTGCACCCCCTCCAGTGCAACCACATCTTTCCCATAATGTGGCGACCAGAACTGCACACAGTGCTCCAGCTGTGGCCTCACCAAAGTTCTACACAACTCCATCGTGACCTCTCTGCTTTGGTAATCTAAACCCCGATTGATAAAGGCGAGTGTGCCATTTGCCTTTTTCACCATCCTATTTACCTGCCTTTCTGCTTTCAGAGATCTATGGGCAAACACGCCAAGGTCCCTTTGTTCGTCAGAACTTCCCAGTGTCAAACCTTTCATGTTATACTTCCTTGTCAAATTAATCCTTCCAAAGTGCATCACCTCACACTTTTCAGGGTTAAATTCCATCTGCCACTTATCCACCCATTTGACCACCTTGTCTATATCTTCCTGTAACCTAAGACACTCAACCTCACTGTTAACCATCCGGCCAATCTTTGTGTCCTCTGCAAACTTACTGATCCTACCCCCCACGTAGTCATCTATGTTATTTACATAAATGACGAACAATAGGGGGCCCAGCACGGATCCCTGTGGAACGCCACTGGTCACTGGCCTCCAGTCACTAAAGCAGCAGTCTGTCACCACCCTCTGTTTCCCACCGCTAAGCCAATTACGTACCCACCTTGTCAGATCACCCTATATCCCATGTGCATTAGCCTTCTTAATAAGCCTCCCTTGTGGGACTTTGTCAAAGGCTTTGCTGAAATCCTGGTAAACTACATCAACCGCACTACCCTCATCCACACACTTGGTTACATGCACAAAAAATTCAATCAAATTTGTTAGGCATGTCCCCCCTCTGAAAGGCTGTTCCCCCTCCTTTTTGGGGAGCTGCCCCTTTTACTTTGTCCTGATTTAATCTGAGTTTGTTTACTTGGTTTGGTTTGACCTAAAAAGAGGACAAAACCATGCTGACTATCCCTGATCAAACCTTGCCTCTCTGAATGGAGATAGATTCTCTCCTTCAGAATCCTCTCCGGTAGTTTCCCAACCACAGACATGAGACTCACTGGCCTGTAGTTCCCTGGCTTGTCTCCACAACATTTCTCAAATAGTGGGACCACATTCGCTGTTCTCCAGTCCTCTGGCAGGTGGCCAGGGAGGAATTAAAAATTCGGGTCAAAGCCCCTGCAATTTCCTCCCTTGCCTCCCACAACAGCCTGGGACACGATTCATCCGGACCTGGAGACTTGTCCACTTTAAAAAACGCCAATACCTTGTCATGGTCATTTTCTCTGGAGCGTCTCAGCCTCTTCCCAAGTTCCATAACTACCTTCTCATTCTCATGGGAGAAGACCGATATGAACTATTCATTCAACACCCTCCCAATGTCCTTTGCCTCCACCCACAGATTTCCCCCTTGGTCCCTACTCATCCCCTGGTTATCCTCTTCCCATTGATATACTTATAGAATACCGTAGGATTTTCCCGACGGTGGAAGCAGATTCAATAGGAACTTTCAGAAGGAAAAATTGGATCTGTAACGGGAAGCATTAGTCATTGTGGGTGGTTAATTGATTAACTCTTGCCGGTATAGGCATGATGCATTCTGATTTTGTGAAGACCTTTAATCCCCTGTGCTTGTATTAGTGAGAACTGAGGGTCCCGGGTTCAGTGAGTGAGGTAACAGTGGTTGGGGGGATGGAGGGGGGGTGCAACTCCAGATTTTATCCTGCCTTTGATCATCCCCAGAGCCCCTCCAACCTATTATTCGGCTACTAATTTAAACACCCTCCGAGCATTCCAGCTGGACGTGACAAACGGGAACAGGAGGCGACTCTTAATTCTCTCAACAAACTTCCCTGTGTTTAACACCTTGGGCTCCCACTCATTAGCTGCAACGCCTTAACTCGTTTACTGAATTTTAACTCTTAACTGAATATTAGCCCTTTAGCTGAAAGCAGGCACTACCCGGTTAGAATGAAATGGCCAGGTCAGTTCCCAATATCCTCCCAGTATCTCTGAAGATGCTCCTCGGGGCACACTTCTCCTTGCGATGGTTTATCATGAGAGATTGCCCCTCGAGACAAAGGCCACACACGTGTCTTATCCCCAAAATATTTTGCGTGCTTCCAGAAGTTTCTCTGGCATCCAGGCAATTGTTTGACTGGAAAGCGGTCCTGTGGCTCGAGCAGCCAATGGAATTACTCGTAATCGATGCCATTAAGCTTGGTTGAGGTGGCATGTAGCCCCCGTGCACTCGGTGCCATCAGGGGTAAGTCAACACAAGCAACTCCCCCCGAAGGGTGGCACAGTGGGTTAGCACTGCTGCCTCACAGCACCAGGGAACCGGGTTCAATTCCAGCCCCGGATCACTGTCTGTGTGGAGTCTGCACGTTCTCCCCCTGTCTGCGTGGGTTTCCTCCGGGTGCTCCAGTTTCCTCCCACAATCCAAAGATGTGCTGGTTAGATGGATTGGCCATGCTAAATTACCCCTTAGTGTCCAAAGATGTGCAGGTTAGGTGGATTCGCCGTGCTAAATTGTCCCTTACTGTCCAAAGATGTGCAGGTTAGGTGGATTGGCCGTGCTCAATTGCCCCTTAGTGTCCAAAGATGTGCAGGTTAGGTGGATTCGCCATGCTAAATTGCCCCTTAGTGTCCAAAGATGTGCAGGTTAGGTGGATTCGCCATGCTAAATTGCCCCTTAGTGTCCAAAGATGTGCAGGTTAGGTGGATTCGCCATGCTAAATTGCCCTTAGTGTCAGGGGGATTATCAGGGTAAATATGTGGGGTTACGGGAATAGGATCTGGGTGGGATTGGGGGTTGGTATGGACTCGATGGGCTGAATGGCCTCCTGCTCTGTGGGATTCTATGATATCAGTGTAGGAAGCTTCCGGTCACAGTTCTCAGACCAGGTCATGGCTCGCGACCCTAATAATCACATTTTAATTTGATGTTTTTAAGTTTCCTTTGTACTTTGATTTCTGTTCGGGCTGTTCCCCCTCCTTTTTGGGGAGCTGCCCCTTTTAATTTGTCCTGACTTAATCTGAGTTTGTTTATTTGGTTTGACCTAAAAAGAGGGCAACATTAGCACCTGCGTCTGGTTTTAATTATAAATTGCCCAAAAATCCCAGCATGCTTGACTCTCCGCCAGAATATCCCCTTTAAAAAGGCCATTGTTGTAGTTAAAATCATTGTCGTAGTCGTTCTCTCTCCGTCCACAACCCTTTCTGCTGATCTCTCTCTCTCCCCCCCCACCACCACCACCACTCAACAGCTTCTGTTCACTCTCGCAGATCCAGGTGCAGCACCCGGCCGCCAAGTCCATGGTGGAGATCAGTCGCACCCAGGACGAAGAAGTTGGTGATGGGACCACCTCTGTCATCATCCTCGGTACGTCAGGATTGTGCTCGGTGGGGGAGGGGTTAACTTTGGACACCTGCCCTCAAATTCCGATCAACTGGGCCGTTTCTGTCCTCGAGACAACTTTCAACTAAAACGGGGGGGTAACACCTGCTCCTCATCTGTGCGCAGGGAGAGAGGGCGGAAGGAGCCCCTCATTGACAGCTGGCCCTTTCCTGTGACTGGCACAGGGTGGCATCAGACCTACCCACCTGGTGAAACAGTAGGCGGGGTTTTACAGTCCCACAACCGTAAAATCCCGCCCGAGGTCACCGCATTGTCCCTCCCACTCCCGTGGCGGGCGGGCTGGTGAAACTCCGGCCAATCGGTCTACCCCTCTCTGGGTGCACTGCGCCTGGGATCTTGTTGGCCACAGATTAAATTGCTCCTCAAGCCGTTTCGTATTCTGCTAGTGGTCGGGTAGGAGCAGTGCTCCCGGAGGAAACCCCCCCCCCCCCCCCCCCCCCCCTCTGAGGTTGCGAGTTACAGGAGGCGTCTTGCATCCCTGCGGCTCGTCGCATTCGAGCAGATTCCTTTCCGCAGGGAGAATGGTCCCGCCTGCCTCCACGGCATTCGCAAATTCCTCCCTTTATTCGCCCGTCTCGGGCGGGTCTCTCTAAGAAAGGCGAAACTTCACCCTGCACTCGCAGTCCAGCATCAGGCTTCAGCAGCCATGTGGCGGTGAATGCTGGAACAGAGAGAGTCGATTATTGGGACCCTCTACGCTCCCCCTACACCTGGGCTGCCTCATACTCTGCCACTGCTGAGAGCCTGAGACAGTCGCTGCAAGATCCCATTATTATTGTCACATGTATCGGGGTACAGTGAAAAGTATTGTTTCTTGCGCGCTATACAGACCAAGCATACTGTTCAGAGAGAAGGAGAGGGTGCAGAATGTAGTGTTACAGTCATAGCTAGGGTGCAGAGAAAGATCAACTTAATGCGAGGTAGGTCCGTTCAAAAGCCTGACAGCAGCAGGGAAGAAGCTGTTCTTGAGTCGGTTGGTGCGTGACCTCAAACTTTTGTATCTTTTTCCCGACGGAAGAGAGAATGTCCGGGGTGCGTGGGGTCCTTGATTATGCCGGCTGCTTTTCCCGAGGCAGCGGGAAGACAGAGTCAATGGATGGGAGGCTGGTTTGCGTGATGGATTGGGCTACATTCACGACCTGTTGTAGTTCCTTGCGGTCTTGGGCAGAGCAGGAGCCCCATACCAAGCTGTGATACAACCAGAAAGAATGCTTTCTATGGGGCATCTGTAAAAGTTGGTGAGAGCCGTAGCGGACATGCCGAATTTCCTTAGCCTCCTGTGAAAGTTGGTGGATGTTACGCGGTTTGAACCTTTGGGTGGTGTGTGTGTGTTTTGAGTCTATAAACTATATGGTTTCTTTCAGCTGGGGAGATGCTGTCAGTCGCTGAGCAGTACCTCGAACAGCAGATGCACCCGTCTGTAATCATTGGCGCTTACCATCAGGCCCTGGATGACATGCTGACTGTCCTTAAGGAGATCAGGTACGCAGCCTCGGGTTTACTGCCTTTTCAAGAGTCCGCCACAGTCAAGGGGGGGAAATACAACGAGCCAATCTGCAGACGAGTTCTTCCAGAACCTCGAGGGGATATATGAACAAATATTCTGTGATTGGATATGGTCGAGGCACACGCTGGCCAGGATGTGGCCTAAATGTCTCCGTTCTTGGTCACTTAGTGGCCGCCAGATCCAACCAGATTGTCTCGCTCCCCGTCACCCTGATCAAATGTGCGGCGCTCGCCGTGCCGGTGTCCTTCAGAAAGATGTTTCTTTGATGCTTGAGGGTTCAGGACAAGTCTTAGATTGTGCAAAGTTCACCCAACACGGCTGGAGAGTGTGTCATCCGCCATCTTGTGCCTTTTTCCCCCCGCAGCACTCACGTCGATGTCAGTGACCGCGAGATGATGCTGAAGATTATCAAAAGCGCCATCAACACCAAGGTGAGCAACCTGCAGATCGACCTGGCCTGCAACATAGCCCTCGACGCCGTCAAGACCGTGGAGATGGAAGAGAACGGCCGCAGGGAGATTGACATCAAGAAGTACGCCAAAGTCGAGAAGGCAAGTGCCGGGCCTGGGGTCTCCGGGGTGGCTGGCTGGTTGCTCGCTGCGATTCCTGGCTCCTCAATTCGTTTACGTAGGAATTCGGAGCAAATTCAGCCCTTCAAGTCAATCAGATCATGGCTGATCTCTCCCTGGCCTCAGATCCACCTCCCCACCTCTTCCCCATATCCCTTTTTTATCAGGAATATATCTCTCTCCTTGAAACCATTCAGACCCCACCGCGCGATGGGGCAGCGAGTTCCACAACTTCACCACCCTCTGCCAGAACTAGTTCCTCCTCATCTCAGTTTTAAATCTACCGCCTCTCGGCCTGTCCCCGTGACCTCTTGTTCCAGATTGCCCCCCGAGGGGGAAACATTTGGTCTACATTTACCTAATCAATCCCTTTTATATACATCAATCAGATCCCCCCCCTCATCCTTCTAAACTCCAGCGAGTACAAGCACAATCTGTTTAATCTCTCATCGTACATCAACCCTTTCATCTCCGGAATCAGTCTGGTGAACCTTCTCCACTGCTGTTACTCGACACTTACCTTTGCCCTATCCGCCCTGCGTAATCCCTCTGACACTACGTGCCAGGCAGCTGTGGAAAGTTGAGTCTGTACGCATAGAAAGAATCATAGAATCCCCACAGGGCAGAGGGAGGCCATTCGGCCCATCGAGTCTGCACCGACCACAATCCCACCCAGGCCGTAACCCCACATATTTACCCTGCTAATCCCTCTAACCTTCGCATCTCGGGACATTAAGGGGCAATTTAGCATGGCCAATCCACCTAACCTACACATCTTTGGACACTAAGGGGCAATTTAGCATGGCCAATCTACCTAACCTGCACATCTTTGGACACTAAGGGGCAATTTAGCATGGCCAATCCACCTAACCTGCACATCTTTGGACATTAAGGGGCAATTTAGCATGGCCAATCCATCCAACCTACACATCTTTCGGACTGTGGGAGGAAACCGGAGCACCCGGAGGAAACGCACGCAGACACGGGGAGAACGTGTGAGCTCCACACAGACAGCGACCCAAGCCGGGAATCGAACCCGGATCCCTGGCGCTGTGAGGCAGCAGTGCTAACCCACTGTACCACCTTGATGGAGTTTTGAAGAATGTTGGGGGGAGAATCTCTTTGGAACTCACAGAATACAAAAAGGCCCGGATACAGTGGACGCGGGAAGGACGTCTCCATTAGTCGGGGAGACTCGGATCCGAGGGCACAGCCTCAGAGTAAAGGGGTGACCCTTTAGAACTGTCATAGAGGTTTAAAGCATGGAAACGGGCCCTTCAGCCCAACTGGTCCACGCCACCCAGTTTTTAACCACTAAGCTAGTCCCAATTGCCCACATTTGGCCCATATCCCTCTATACCCATCTTACCCATGTAACTGACCCTTTAGAACCGAGATGAGGAGGAATTTCTTCAGCCAGAGGGTGGTGAATCTGTGGAATTCATCGCCACAGAGGAGGCCGGGTCATTGAGTGTATTTAAGACAGAGATTGATAGGTTCTTGATGGGTAAGGGGGGTCAAAGGTTACGGGGAAAAGGCGGGAGAGTGGGCTTGAGAAACTTATCAGCCGTGGCAGAGCAGATTCGATGGGCCGAATGGCCAATTCTGCTCCTATGTCTTATGGTCTTAAGTTATTTATTCATTCGTGGGACATGGGCGTCACTGGCTGGTGGGGTCAGCATTTATTGCCCATCCCTAGTTGCCCTTGAACAGAGTGGCTTGCTGGGCCATTTCAGAGGGCAGTTGAGAGTCAACCACATTGCTGTGGCTCTGGAGTCACGTGTAGGCCAGACCGGGGTAAGGGCGGCAGATTTCCTTCCTTAAAGGGAACCAGATGGGTTTTTCCGACAATGGGTCATCAGTAGATTCTTAATTCCAGATATTTTTTCGTTGAATTCAAATTCCACCGTCTGCCGTGGCGGGGATTCGAACCCGGGTCCCCCAGAACATTAGCTGAGTTTCTGGATGAATAGATAATACCACTAGACCATCGCCTCTCCATTATGTTGAGCTGGAAGGTCGCCGGTCTAATGGTTTTGGTGCCTGTTGTATATTTGGGGGGGGTAACGTTATTTCAAATAATGCAGCATCTCTGCACGCACCAGCAGTGGGAACGGCTGCCAACAGCTCGTGTCGGTGTCGGAATCTTCGGCCCTTCGCGCGTTTACAGGTGAGGATTGCAGAGCGCTGGGTGGAAGCGGTCGCTACGGGATGTTCGTTCGCGGTGTGACCAGTTTCTCTCTCTCTGCAGATTCCTGGCGGTTTCATTCAGGACTCCTGCGTGCTGCGAGGGGTGATGGTGAACAAGGACGTGACCCACGCACGGATGCGCAGGCAGATCAAGAACCCCCGCATTATGCTGCTGGACTGCTCGCTGGAGTATAAGAAAGGAGAGAGCCAGGTACTGCGCTTCCAGCTTCACCGGCGTCCTTCAGCCTTCTGTTCACGCTTGGGTGTACGGTTTGGAGTGAGTCGGTAACATAGCACAGCACAGGGACAGGCCCTTCGGCCCACAATGCTGTGTCGGAACATGATGCCAAATTAAACTAGTTCCTTCCACTCGCCCTTGCTCCATATCCCTCTATTCCTTTCATATTCATGTGTTTATCTAAAAGCCCCTTAAATGCTCCTATTGTATCTGCCTCCAACACCATCCCTGGAAGCGTGTTCCGGCCACCCACCACTCTGTAAAAGAAAAACTTACCCCTCACATCTCCTTTGAACTTCCACCTCTCACCTAAAGTGCGTATCCCCTAGTGTGAGGCATTAGTTTCCTCCGGGTGCTCCGGTTTCCTCCCACAGTCCGAAAGACGTGCTGGTTAGGGTGGATTGGCCGTGCTAAATTCTCCCTCCGTGTAACCCGAACAGGAGTGTGGCGACTAGGGGATTTTCACAGTAACTTCATTGCCGTGTTAATGTAAGCCTACTTGTGAATAAAGGTTCAAGTTTATTTATTAGTGTCACAAGTTGGCTCACATTAACACTGCAATGAAGTTACTGTGAAAATCCCCCTAGTCGCCACACTCTGGTGCCTGTTCAGGTTACACTGAGGGAGAATTTAGCACGGCCAATGCACCCGAACCAGCACGTCTTTGGATTGTGGGAGGAAACCGGGACACCCGGAGGAAACCCATGCAGATACGGGGAGAATGTGCAGACTCCCCACAGACAGTGACCCAAGACTGGAATCGAACCTGGGCCACTGATGCTGTGAGGCAGCAGTGTTAACCACCGTGCCATCCATCGAATAAATAAACTAACAACCCAACTAATAAATACACCATAAGACATAGGAGCAGAATGAGGCCACTCGGCCCATCGAGTCTGCTCTGCCATTCAATCATGGCTGATATTTCTCTCATCCCCATTCTCCTGCCTTTTCTCCATAACCCCTGATCCCCTTATTAATCAAGAACCCATCTATCTCTGTCTTAAAGACAATGACCTGGTCTCCACAGCCTTCTGCGGCAAAGAGTTCCACAGATTCACCGCTCTGTGGCTGAAGAAATTCCTCCTCATCTCTGTTTTGAAGGATCTTCCCTTTAGCCTGAGGTTGTGCCCTCTGGTTCTAGTTGTTCCTACCAGTGGAAACATCCTCTCCACGTCCACTCTATCCAGGCCTCGCAGTATCCTGTAAGTTTCAATAAGATCCCCCCTCATCCTTCTAAACTCCAACGAGTACAGATCCAGAGTCCTCAACCGTTCCTCATACGACAAGCTCTTCATTCCAGGGATCATTCTTGTGAACCTCCTCTGGACCCTTTCCAAGGCCGGCACATCCTTCCTTAGGTACGGGGCCCAAAACTGCTCACAATACTCCAAATGGGGTCTGACCAGAGCCTTATACAGCCTCAGAAGTACATCCCTGCTCCTGTATTCTAGCCCTCTCGTTACATTTGCTTGTATTTCAAATCTGGGGAGGGAAAGATTCTGACTGTGATCCCTATCTCTCATAATTTTAAAGACGTCTATCGGGTATCCCCTCAGCCGAGGTGACGATCTCTCGGTTTTTGTTTATCCGAGCGAGGGTCTGTCGTGTGTGAACTTGGCGTTAGCTGTCAGCTCGCCCGCCCAGGCTATCACAGCCAGGCCTGATTCTCTCCTAGTCCCGGGGAAGAGGGTCGTCCGATTGTAATCTGGAGCCCTGTCCGACCTTCTCATACCCTGAACCACTCTGATAGGTAACCTGTGCAGCTCAGTGCGTTGACTCTAACTCACCAATTTGCCCAGGAACCTGTTAGCTCCCGCTGTGTCTGGTATTAATAATTCACAGGCGTCAGTTGTTTGGGATTGTAGTTATTTTGTTGTGTGAGCGCTCTCAGTAATCGGTGTGTGTTGTTTCAGACTGACATTGAGATTACACGCGAGGAGGACTTTACCCGCATCCTACAGATGGAGGAAGATTACATCCAGCACATCTGTGAGGACATCATCCGCTTGAAGCCCGACCTCCTCTTCACAGAGAAGGGCATCTCCGGTACGGTGCGCCCCGCCGCGGTGGGGGGGGGGCTGACTAGGGTCAGAGAGCCCACACTCTGGAATATCACCCCCAGAATCGCCCCTGCGAGGCGGGCTGGCTTGCCTTCGCGTTCCGTATGAAGGAAAGTGCCTTCCCTCAGCCCCAGGGTGCCAACCGTGCCCTGCTGATAACCCCACTCGTGGTGGCACAGTGGGTTAGCACTGCTGCCTCACAGCGCCAGGGACCCGGGTTCGATTCCCGGCTCGGGTCACTGTCTGTGCGGAGTCTGCACGTTCTCCCCGTGTCTGCGTGGGTTTCCTCCGGGTGCTCCGGTTTCCGCCCACAGTCCGAAAGACGGGCGGGTTAGGGTGGATTGGCCGTGTTAAATTGCCCCTTGGTGTCAGGGGGATTAGAAGGGTAAATATGTGGGTTTTTATTCATTGGTGGGACACGGGCGTCGCTGGCTGGGCCAGCATTTATTGCCCATCCCTAGTTGTCCTTGGAGGGCAGTTGAGAGTCGACCACATTGCTGTGGCTCTGGAGTCGCGTGTAGGCCAGACCGGGGTAAGGACGGAAGATTTCCTTCCCTAAAGGGAACCAGATGGGTTTTTCCAACAATGGGTCATCAGTAGATTCCTAATTCCAGATATTTTTTATTGAATTCAAATTCCACCATCTGCCGTGGTGGGATTCGAACCCGGGTCCCCCAGAACATTAGCTGGAGTTTCTGGATTAATAGTCTAGTGATAATACCTCTAGGCCATTGCCTGTCCTTATGGGGATAGGGCCATGGTGGGATTGTCGTCAGTGCGGCTTCGATGGGCCGAATGGCCTCCTGCGCTGCGGGGATTCAGTGATTCTAATTTGAATGGGACACGGTTGTCCTGGGCAGGTTGACGGTGCTGTACGGGGAGAATTCTCTCGGGCCACTCCAACACCGCCGAATACTTATCATCCTCTTGTGTTGTTTTTTTCCCCCTCAGACCTGGCCCTCCATTACCTCATGAAGGCAAACATCTCTGCCATTCGCCGCATCCGGAAGAGTGACAGTAATCGAATTGCCAGGTACGGGGGGGGTGAGCGGGCGGGGAGGGGTCCCGCAGGAACAGGGGGTGAGCTGGCGGGCGGGGAGGGGTCCCGCAGGAACAGGGGGTGAGCTGGCGGGCGGGGAGGGGTCCCGCAGGAACAGGGGGTGAGCTGGCGGGCGGGGAGGGGTCCCGCAGGAACAGGGGGTGAGCGGGCGGGCGGGGAAGGGGTCCCGCAGGAACAGGGGGTGAGCGGGCGGGGAGGGATCCCGCAGGAACAGGGGGTGAGCGGGCGGGGAGGGGTCCTGCAGGAACAGGGGGTGAGCGGGCGGGGAGGGGTCCCACAGGAACAGGGGGTGAGCTGGCGGAGGGGTCCCGCAGGAACAGGGGGTGAGCTAGCGGGGAGGGGTCCCGCAGGTACAGGGGGTGAGCTGGCGGGCGGGGAGGGGTCCCGCAGGAACAGGGGGTGAGCTGGCGGGCGGGGAGGGGTCCGGCAGGAACAGGGGGTGAGCTGGCGGGCGGGGAGGGGTCCGGCAGGAACAGGGGGTGAGCTAGCGGGGAGGGGTCCCGCAGGTACAGGGGGTGAGCTGGCGGGCGGGGAGGGGTCCCGCAGGAACAGGGGGTGAGCTGGCGGGCGGGGAGGGGTCCGGCAGGAACAGGGGGTGAGCTGGCGGGCGGGGAGGGGTCCCGCAGGAACAGGGAGTGAGCTGGCGGGCGGGGAGGGGTCCGGCAGGAACAGGGGGTGAGCTGGCGGGCGGGGAGGGGTCCCGCAGGAACAGGGAGTGAGCTGGCGGGCGGGGAGGGGTCCCCCAGGAACAGGAGGTGAGCTGGCGGGCGGGGAGGGGTCCCGCAGGAACAGGGGGTGAGCTGGCGGGGAGGGGTCCGGTGGCGCTTGCTAGACGGGAGGTTTGACTCTGTTCCGTGCGGGTGTTTCTGCTCGGATCAGGCTCTAAAAACCCCCCCCCCACACACACACACACACACACACACACACACACACACAGTCATTATATCCTTCCATTCCCCGCTGCCTCATGTATTTATCCAGTTTCCTCCTCAAGTTGACTCCGTCTACGCTTCCCGCTGCCTTGGGAAAAGCAGCCAGCATAATCGAGGACCCCACGCAATACACGTGACAATAATAAATCAAATCAAAAACATTATCTGCTATCCACATCCTCCCCGTGGGAGCAAATCCCACATTTCTCCCCCCCACCCCTGCGGGAGCGGGTCCCACGTTCGCACCCCCCTCCCCTGCAGGAGTCCCACATCCCCCCCTCCAGGCGGGATCCCCCCCCCCCCCCCCCCCCCCTTGCTCCCCGGGTATTGGGTTTCTCCTGAATAGGATTGATTAGCGACTGTCTCGTATTGATGGCTCTTCCCCCCCGCCCCCCTTTCTGTTTGTCTGTGCAGGGCGTGCGGTGCTCGGATTGTCAGCCGGACCGACGAGCTGCGTGATGAGGACATCGGCACGGGCGCCGGCCTCTTTGAGGTCAAGAAGATCGGCGACGAGTATTTTGCTTTTGTCACTGAGTGCAAGGAGCCCAAAGCTTGCACCATCCTCCTCCGAGGAGCGAGCAAAGAGATCCTGGCGGTAAGCAGGGGCGTGTGGGGCGGGGGACAGCAGTCTGCCGCAATCTTCCAGCCCGAGAGGGGTTCGACACTGGAACCAATACAGAGCCAGGGTGAAATAGCACAGAGAGCAGATTAAAGCTGTGGGCTGGGTGGAAGAATCATCTTTATACCGAGTTGTAGAATGTCACAGCGCGGAAGAGGCCGTTCGGCCCATCGAGTCTGCACCGTCACAAGAGAAACACCTGAACTCCCACCTAACCCCAGCTCTTGGCCCATAGCCCTGAATGTTATGGCGCCAAGTACTCATCCAGGTACTGTTTAAAGGATGTGAGGCATCCCGCCTCCAGCACCCTCCCAGGCAGCGCATTCCAGACCCTCACCACCCTCTGGGTTAAAAGGTTTTCCTCAAATCCCCCCTAAACCTCCCACCCCTCACTTTGAACCTGTGTCCCCTCGTGACTGACCCTTCAACTGAGGGGAACGGCTGCTCCTTATCCACCCTGTCCACGTCTCTCATAATCTTGTTCACCTCAATCAGGTCGCCCCTCAGGCTTCTCTGTTCCAGAGAAAACCTACGCAACCTCCCTTCATAATCTTCCATCCCAGGCAGCACCCTGGAGAATCTCCTCTGCACCCCCTCCAGTGCTATAACTGGAGTGTGTGACTGAAACCAGTGCTGTCCACACGGGATCTGAGCGCTGATGGGATGTGGGCATCGGTGGCTGTGCCCAGCATTTATTGCCCATTCCTACTTGCCCTTGAGAAGCTGGTGGCTGAGCTGCCATCTTGATCCATTGCAGTCCCCGTAGTGGGGTAGGTACATCCACAGTGCTGTTAGGGAGGGAGTTCCAGGATTGTTATTGGACATCAGTCAGTCCCCGTGTGTGGGGTAGGTACACCCACAGCGCTGTTAGGAAGGAAGTTCCAGGATTGTTATTGGACATCAGTCAGTCCCTGTATGTGGGGTAGGTACACCCACAGTGCTGTTAGGGAGGGAGTTCCAGGATTTTGACCCCAGCCACAGTGAAGGAACGGCCGATATATTTCCAAGTCGGGATGGTGAGTGGCTCGGAGGGGGAACTTGCAGGTGGTGGGTGTTCCCCATGTGTCTGCTGCCCCCTCCCTTGTCCTTCTAGATGGTAGAGGTGGCGGGTTTGGAAGGTGCTGTGGAAGGAGCCTTGGTGAGTCGCTGTGGTGCATCTTGTAGATGGTTCACACGGCTGTCACTGTGCGTCGGTGGTGGAGGGAGTGAGTGTTTGTGGTTAGCGTGTCGATCGGGCGGGGCTGCTTTGTCCTGGATGGTGTCGAGCTTCTTGTGTTGCTGGAGCCGCACTCATCCAGGCAAGTGGAGATTGTTGTTGGAGCCGCACTCACTCAGACAAGTGGGGAGTGTTCCATCACACTCCTGATTTGTGCCTTGTCGGTGGCAGAACCCAAACTGGGCGTCACTGAGCAGGTTACTACTGAGCGGGTGCTGCTTGACAGCACTGTCGATGATCCCTTCCATCACTTTACTGATGATCGAGAGTAGACTGATGGGGCGGTAATTGGCCGGGTTGGATTTGTCCTGTTTTTTGTGTACAGGACATAACTGGGCAATTTTCCACATTGTTGGGTAGATGCCAGTGTTGTCACTGTACTGGAAGAGCTTGGCTAGGGGAGCGGCAAGCTCTGGAGCACAAGTCTTCAGCACCATTGCTGGAATGTTATCAGGACCCATTGCCTTTGCAGTATCCAGTGCCTCCAACTGTCTCTTGATATCACGTGGAGTGAATCGAATTGGCTGGAGACTGGCATCCGAGATGCTGGGGACCACTGGAGGAGGCCGAGATGGATCATCCACTCTGATTGAAGATTGCTGCGAATACTTCAGCCTTATCTTTTGCACTGATGCGCTGGGCTCCTCCATCATTGAGGATGGGGATATTTGTGGAGCCTCCTCCTCCGGTGAGTTGCTGAATTGTCCACCACCATTCTCGACTGGATGTGGAAGGACTGCAGAGCTTAGATCTGATCCGTTGGTTGTGGGATCGCTTAGCTCTGTCTATCACTTGGTGTTTTTGCCGTTTGGCAATGCAAGTAGTCTTGTTTGGCAGCTTCACCGGGTTGATGCCTCATGTTTAGGTCTGCCTGGTGCTGCCCCTGACATGCCCTCCTACACTCTCCATTCAACCAGGGTTGATCCCCTGGCTTGATGGTAATGGTTGAGTGGGGGATACGCCGGGCCATGAGGTTGCAGATTGTGCTGGAGTACAATTCTGCTGCTGGCCCACAGCGCCTCATGGATGCCCAGTCGCCAGATCGGTTCGAAGTCTGTCCCGTTTAGCACGGTGATAGTGCCACACAACACGATGGAGGGTATTCTCAATGTGAAAGTGGGACTGGGTCTCCACAAGGACTGTGTGGTGGCTGCTGCTACCCACGCTGTCACGGACAGATGCATCAGCAGCCGGCAGGTTGGTGAGGATGAGGTGTGTGTTCTTCTCTCGCCGCCCGTCACAGTCCCAATCAAGCAGATTGGGACCCGGACTCGGCCAGAGTATATTCTGCACCCTTGCCATCCTCCGTGCTCCCTCTGGTGTTCCACTTGGAGCAGTGCTCATTCATGGGCTGAGGGGCGACGCAGAAGAGGCTGGAGTTCTTGGATCATAGAACCCCTACAATGCAGAAGGAGGCCATTCGGCCCATTGAGTCTGCACCGACCACAACCCACCCAGCCTCTATTCCCTTAACCCCATGCATTTACTCTAGTTAGTCCCCCCGACATTAAGAGGCAATTTAGCACGGCCAATCCACCTAACCTGCACATCTTTGGACTGTGGGAGGAATCCGGAGCACCCGGAGGAAACCCACACAGACACGGGGAGAACGTGCAGACTCTGCACAGACAGTGACCCGAGGCCAGGAATCAAACCCGGGTCCCTGGCGCTGTGAGGCAGCAGTGCTAACCCGCTGTGCCCCCATGTCGTGGAGTGGGAGGAATGAGTTGATGAGGAGGCTGGGGGGAGGTGGGGGAGCTGGGAGGGAGGTGCTAGGGGCTGGCGGGGGTTTCGGAGATGGGGAAGGTTTGAGAGCAGCGAGGGTTTGAGCTGGCTCGGGATTGAGACTCCGGGTTTTCCCAGGCGGGGAATCAGTGATGTTTAGTTTGGGAGAGTTTGTGACTTCACTGTGTGTGTGTGTGTTGCAGGAAGTGGAGCGGAATCTGCAGGATGCCATGCAGGTGACCAGGAACATCCTGCTCGACCCACACCTGGTGCCCGGTGGTGGGTCGGTGGAAATGGCCATCGCGCACGCCCTGACGGAGAAATCCAAGACCATGACTGGGGTGGAGCAGTGGCCGTACCGAGCCTTGGCAAGCTCCCTGGAGGTCATCCCCAGGACGTTAATCCAGAACTGTGGAGCCAGCACCATCCGACTGCTGACCTCGCTGCGGGTAAGGAACGCCCCCCCCCCCCCTGTCCCGGGACACTGTCTCCATCCGACTGCTGCCCTCCCTGTGGGTGAGGAACCCCCCCCGCCCTCCTGTCCCGGGACACTGTCTCCATCCGACTGCTGCCCTCCCTGTGGGTGAGGAACCCCCCCCGCCCTCCTGTCCCGGGACACTGTCTCCATCCGACTGCTGCCCTCCCTGCGGGTAAGGAACGCCCCCCCCCCCCCTGTCCCGGGACACTGTCTCCATCCGACTGCTGCCCTCCCTGTGGGTGAGGAACCCCCCCCGCCCTCCTGTCCCGGGACACTGTCTCCATCCGACTGCTGCCCTCCCTGTGGGTGAGGAACCCCCCCCGCCCTCCTGTCCCGGGACACTGTCTCCATCCGACTGCTGCCCTCCCTGCGGGTAAGGAACGCCCCCCCCCCCCCCCTGTCCCAGGACACTGTCTCCATCCGACTGCTGCCCTCCCTGCGGGTAAGGAACGCACCCCGCCCCCCCCCCCCCCCCCTCCTGTCCTGGGACACTGTCTCCATCCGACTGCTGCCCTCCCTGTGGGTGAGGAACCCCCCCCCCGCCCTCCTGTCCCGGGACACTGTCTCCATCCGACTGCTGCCCTCCCTGCGGGTAAGGAACGCCCCCCCCCCCCCCCCCTGTCCCAGGACACTGTCTCCATCCGACTGCTGCCCTCCCTGCGGGTAAGGAACGCCCCCCCCCCCCCCCCCCCTGTCCCAGGACACTGTCTCCATCCGACTGCTGCCCTCCCTGCGGGTAAGGAACGCACCCCCCCCCCCCCCCTCCTGTCCTGGGACACTGTCTCCATCCGACTGCTGACCTCCCTGCGGGTAAGGAACGCACCCCCCCCCCCCCCCCCCCGTCCCGGGACACTGTCTCCATCCGACTGCTGCCCTCCCTGTGGGTAAGGAACGCACCCCCCCCTCCTGTCCCGGGACACTGTCTCCATCCGACTGCTGACCTCCCTGTGGGTAAAGAACGCACGCCTTCTCCCTTCCAATTTTGCATCACCAATGTCCTGCTAACCGGATATCCGTACTTGATCGACAATCCCTTCTGATCTCACTCTGTGCAGCTTCTGAATGGCCCTC
Source organism: Mustelus asterias (assembly GCF_964213995.1). NCBI lineage: Eukaryota > Metazoa > Chordata > Chondrichthyes > Carcharhiniformes > Triakidae > Mustelus > Mustelus asterias. The sequence continues at coordinate 4,568 of NW_027591811.1, read as the reverse complement.
TCTCGCTCCAGGCCGATCGCATCCCTCTGACCTGAAACGCTAACTCCTGTCTTCTCTCTCCTCTCCCCCCTCCCCTCCCCTCTCCAGGCCAAGCACACCCAGGAGGGCTGTCAGACCTGGGGCGTCAACGGAGAGACGGGCGCCTTGGTCGACATGAAGGACCTCGGCATCTGGGAGCCTCTGACCGTCAAATCACAGACTTTCAAAACATCAGTCGAGGTGAGTCTAGGCAGAGCGCTGAGAGAGAGTGAGTGGGAGCACAGAGCGAGAGGGGGGGGCGCGAGAGAGGGGGGGGCGCGGGGACGAGAGAGAGGGTGGGCGCGCGGGGGTGAGAGAGGGGGGCGCGTGGGGCGAGAGAGGGGGGGTGTGGGGGCGAGAGAGAGGGAGAGCAGGTGGGAGCAGAGAGATGAGGTGCCGTCGGTCCCTAATATCCCCCAACCCGGGCTCGCGGTCAGATTGTGTCGGAGCGTGCAGCACCTCGGGGATGTTTCACTCTTTTTAAACATAGAAGATAGGAGCAGGAGGAGGCCATTCGGCCCTTCGTGCTGCTCCTCCGTTCATCACCATCATGGCTGATCATCCAACTCAATAGCCTAATCCTGCTTTCTCCCCATAACCTTTGATCCCGTTCGCCCCCAAGTGCTATATCCAGCCGCCTCTTCAATACATTCAATGTTTTGGCATCAACTACTTCCTGTGGTAATGAATTCCACAGACTCACCACTCTTTGGGTGAAGAAATGTCTCCTCATCTCCGTCCTAAATGGTCTACCCCGAATCCTCAGACTGTGACCCCCTGGTTCTGGACTCCCCCCACCATCGGGAACATCCTCCCTGCATCTACCCTGTCCAGTCCTGTTAGAATTTTATAAGTCTCTATGAGATCCCCCCTCATTCGTCTGAACTCCAGTGAAAACAATCCTAACCTCGTCAATCCCTCCTCATACATCAGTCCCGCCATCCCCGGAATCAGCCTGATAAACCTCGGCTGCACTCCCTCGAGAGCAAGAACATCCTTCCTCAGAAAAGGAGGCCAAAACTGCATGCGTTAGAGAGGCGGCAGTGCCTTGGCGCAAACTGTGCAAGACCAATTCGCCCTCCACTTTGGAAATGGATTAAATTAAACTTCTTGGCGGGTGTGGATAGAATTGAATGGTTCTGGAAGAAGTTATTGACAGACCGTGCTTGTCTGTGGCGCGAAGGGACTCTTGGGTGTCTCAGCTGCAGGGCTCTTGAAGGTAAAGCCCATAAACCCCAGACAGCTCTGTCCCGTTTGTTCCTTGCTCTTGGTTTGTCCCGTTCAAATGACACAGGCCGGTGAGGTTTGCAAAGAGCTTTTCTTAACCCTTGAGATATGACTGGTGGGTAAATTGGAACACCAGATGTGTTAGTGTCAGCAGTGTGCAGTATGGTAAGCGGGTTTGTGGTTTTCGTCCACCGGTTTTATTTCCAAAGCACCTTTAGAGAAACATCCCAAGGTGGGAGCATTACCTGGCCATGTTTGACGTGTTGGGGACAGCTGATGGAATGTTTGGCCCAGAAGGCTTGGCTTTAAGGAATGTCTCCTGGGAGAGGCAGGGAGAGTTTGGGGCCCCCCCAGGCAGCTGAAGGCACGGCCGTCAATGGCGGAGCGATGGGAATCGGGGGATGCTCGAGAGGCCGGAGTTAGAGGAGCGCAGAGATCTCGGAGGGTTGTAGGGGCTGGAGGAGGTTACAGAGATAGGGAGGGGGTGTAGGGGTAGGGGCTGGAGGAGGTTACAAAGATAGGGAGGGGGTGTAGGGGCTGGAGGAGGTTACAGAGATAGGGAGGGGGTGTAGGAGCTGGAGGAGGTTACAAAGATGGAGGGGGTGTAGGGGCTGGAGGAGGTTACAGAGATAGGGAGGGGGTGTAGGGGCTGGAGGAGGTTACAGAGATAGGGAGGGGGTGTAGGAGCTGGAGGAGGTTACAGAGATAGGGAGGGGGTGTAGGGGCTGGAGGAGGTTACAGAGATAGGGAGGGGGTGTAGGGGCTGGAGGAGGTTACAGAGATAGGGAGGGGGTGTCGGGGCTGGAGGAGGTTACAGAGATAGGGACGGGGTGTGGGGGCTGGAGGAGGTTACAGAGATAGGGAGGGGGTGTAGGGGCTGGAGGAGGTTACAGAGATAGGGAGGGGGTGTAGGAGCTGGAGGAGGTTACAGAGATAGGGAGGGGGTGTAGGGGCTGGAGGAGGTTACAGAGATAGGGAGGGGGTGTAGGGGCTGGAGGAGGTTACAGAGATAGGGAGGGGGTGTAGGGGCTGGAGGAGGTTACAGAGATAGGGAGGGGGTGTCGGGGCTGGAGGAGGTTACAGAGATAGGGAGGGGGTGTCGGGGCTGGAGGAGGTTACAGAGATAGGGACGGGGTGTGGGGGCTGGAGGAGGTTACAGAGATAGGGAGGGGGTGTAGAGACTGGAGGGGGTTACAGAGATAGGGACGGGGTGTGGGGGCTGGAGGGGGTTACAGAGATAGGGAGGGGGTGTAGGGGCTGGAGGGGGTTACAGATAGGGAGGGGGTGTAGGGGCTGGAGGGGGTTACAGATAGGGAGGGGGTGTAGGGGCTGGAGGGGGTTACAGATAGGGAGGAGGTGTAGGGGGGTACACAGGGAGAGGGTGTGGATTATTCTCACTGCGTTGTGTTTCCCTGCAGACCGCCATCTTGCTGTTACGTATTGACGACATTGTGTCCGGTCACAAGAGCAAGAAGGAGGACGGCCGGGGAGGGGATGGTGACGGTTCCTACAATTAAACTCTGCCTTGGGGGTTGAATGTGGCAGCGCGCCGTGATGCAGCACCCGCCCTGAATGCTGTTCCCCAGTCTCTCCCCCCCACATTGCGCAGATATTTATTGTTTTTGAGACGGAGAAAGCAGTACAGTTCACCTCACTGAGGGGGGTCACCAGGGGCAGCCCGTCAAACTCTGTTCACCCTGCTGGGATGTTTCGTGTCTGAGGGCCAAGAGGCACTCCCGAGTGTCATCGTTCAATAAAGATTACTCTGTTGCTTCAATACTTTCTCCTTCTCTCTGTCTCTCTCTATCGCACGCGTGCCCTGGAAGAACTTTATTGATTAGTGTCACAAGTCAGTTTACATTAACACTGCAATGAAGTCACTGTGAAAATCCCCTAGTCGCCACACTCCTGTTCGGGTTACACTGAGGGAGAATTTAGCATCTAACCAGCACGTCTTTCGGACTGTGGGAGGAAACCGGAGCACCCGGAGGAAACCCACGCAGACACGGGGAGAACGTGTCCACACAGACAGTGACCCGAGCCGGGAATGGAACCCGGGCCCCCGGCGCTGAGAGGCAGCAGCGCTAACCACCATGTCTCGATTGGGGCCACGTTGATGGAGCACAACCCTGGCTGAGATGCAGTTCCAGTCATCCCTCTCATGCGGCACGCCCCCCAAACGTGGCAGTGGTACAAGTGTACTGTTCGCTAAAGCCTGTTGCAGGTAGCCAGCGGCCGGTTCTTCATTTGCTCGCCTCCTGTTTCTTTTATATACCACTAAGGTAAGGTTGGATACACCACAGAATAAATAAGTAGCGACCAAGGCATTTTTTGTGTGTTCATGAACTAAATTCAACAAACTTGGGGACAAAGCAAGGAGGGCAGCCCCCCCCTCCACAAAGAGGGAACCAATCAAAACAAACGACTGCAGAAAGGAAGCTTTAAAATGTGATTTGAAAGGGTCAATAGTACACCCCCAGCCCCCGCGGTGCCCAGCAAGCACGCAAGGCCTCGACAGACAGTGCTCTCAGACTCCCCATGCTCCCTGTCCAGGGACACCTGGTGGCAAATATAGCCACGGTAGAGGGGCAGACAGTCCAGTCGGACAGCCCCTCGCCAGGACTTAATGGCCAGTGTGGCCAGAAGCAGGTTTGCGAGGAGGTTCCCCGCCTTCTCCAGGCTCCCCCCTCTGCACCAGGTTCCCATAGATGAGGATGACTGAAATGCCATCAATACAAAGGATTGCAGGCGATAACAAGACACAGACATGATTCACGGACCCGGCAAGATCGCAAAAGGGGCAAGTTTCTGGAGCTCGTGGACCGGTGCAGTTCATGGTTGTAGGGAACTGTTGTGTGCACTTACCTCCACCCCAGGTCCCCCCTGATGTAGTGAGGGAGCGTTCCTCCGTAAAGGGACCTTCACTGGGAACCCACGGCAACAAGACTTGCAACCAAGGCAGAGTCCATGAATTTCTCAGACGACTAAGGAAATTTGGCATGTCCGCTAGGACACACTCCAACTTTTACAGATGCACCATAGAAAGCATCCTTTCCGGATGTATCACAGCTTGGTATGGCTCCTGCTTTGCCCAAGACCGCAAGGAACTACAAAGGGTTATGAATGAAGCCCAGTCCCATCACGCAAACCAGCCTCCCATCCATTGACACTCTCTACACCTCCCGCTGCTTCGGGGAAAAGCAGCCAGCATAATTCAGGACCCCGGACATTTTCCCGACAGAAGAAGGTGGAAGAGAGAAAGATACAAAAGTCTGAGGTGACGTACCGACCGACTCAAGAACAGCTTCTTCCCTGCTGCTGTC